>NC_133324.1:641589468-641889468 GCF_042186555.1 Aquarana catesbeiana
CTAAACTGCTGGGGACGCTAGTATAGATCTGATCGGATCAGATATTGATCCGATCAGATACTATACCACTAAGGGAGGTGTACGGTGCGTGCGTGGGTGTTAGCGGTACTGGCGCTAACCTGACGCTGCCTGGTGCTTGCTTGCCAGTTCACCAAAATGCTACCAAAAAAACTGTTAGCGATCGCAGGGATCAGGCCTGACTCTGCGAACGCTGCAGTTATGCGTTTAGTGTTTTGTAAGTGACAGTGATCGATCGATACTGCACTTGGGTGGGCTGGGCGGAGGGGCAAAACGCAGGTGCTAGCGGGTATCTGGGCTGATCCCGCTAACACTGTGTTTTTGGGAACCCTAAACTGCTGGGGACGCTAGTATAGATCTGATCAGATCAGATATTGATCCGATCAGATACTATACCACTAAGGGAGGCGCATGCTGCGTGCGTGGGTGTTAGCGGTACTGGCGCTAATCTGACGCTGCCTGGGGCGACGCATATCACCGCCGGGCGATCAGGGGGCTAAACCTTTATTAGGTAATAAACGGCGGGTGCCCTGACACTATAAAAAATAAACGAACTAACCTGCGTCACCCGTAACGGTTATACGGTGATCAGTGGTGAAAGGGTTAACTAGGGGGCAATCAAGGGGTTAAAACATTTATTAGGTAGTATATGGGGGTCCCTGTCACTATAAAACGCTGACGGCGAACCTAAATATTTACCTCACTAACTAGCGTCACCAGCGACACTAATACAGCGATCAGAAAAATGATCGCTTAGCAACACTGGTGACAGGGGGTGATCAAGGGGTTAAAACTTTATTAGGGGGGGTTAGGGGGGTACCCTAGACCTAAAGGGGGGTAATACTCACTGTCCCAACACTGTAACTGTCACAAACTGACACTATGCAGTAATCAGAAAAAAAAAAAAAAACCTGCTGGTGTCAGTTTGTGACAGGGGGGGGGGGGGTGATTGGGGGGGGATCGGGGGGCGATCGGGGGGGGGATCGGGGTGTTTTGTATGCCTGGCATGTTCTACTGTGTTGTGTAGTGTGTTTTCACTCACATTGATGTCTTCTCCCCTCGGCGCTGGAACGGAAACTACCGAGCCGAGGGGAGATGACATCATTTCCTTTGCTGCTGTTTAGCATACAGCAGCAAAGGAGTGTTCCCATTGGCCGGCGGCGATCGCGAGGGGGGGGCCACGAACGGATGGCCTCCCCCTCATCTCGGATCGCCGGGGAACAGAACGGGACCGCTTCGGGCACCGGGGGGGGGTCCGATCGGACCCCCCACCCGCGAGAGGCAAATCACGTACATGTACGTGATTTTGCCTGCCCGTGCCGCCTTGCCGACGTAAATCGGCGTTAGGCGGTCCTTAAGTGGTTAAGTATGCCCTGTGATGGGGGAATACCTCTTTGGTACAGTTCTGAACAAGTTTATCCAGCCATTCACAAAAGCTTTGTATTCTTTCAACTGAATACAAGCTTTCTGTGGGAGGGGCAGGTAAACCACGAAATATCCCTACATATTTACATTAAGCCTTGTATTCAGTGAAAATTATACAAGGCTTTTTGTGAATGGCTGAGGGAAGGGGAAAGTATGTGATACGTGCTTCACTGTATGCAAGGTGGAATTATAAGCTCATGGTCCATTTCCGGAATAATGAATATAACATACGTATTTAGCATCCCCAACTACCCCCTGGTTGTGTTAAAAAAAACAAAAAAGTAGAATTTCTGTCTTGCCAATGTCAAAATCTCCTAAAGGCAGTATAACCCTGCGTCTCTGAAATACCATCATGTGTCTTGTAATGTTAATTTATTTTAAGGATAATATAAAAACTTTATTTTATCATCCATCTGGATCCAGCTGCAGTGGCAAGCTCTTTATGCTCCCACTGTAGACACTGTTAAGTCTAAGGTGGTTTGATTCCAACTGTTGCTGTTGTGATAGTAAAGAAAATGTATATAATGTCAGCAGGCGTGAAAGCCCAGCGTAGCGTCGGGGTAGCTTGAGTGATTCTGATGTTGGTGTTTTGAGAGGTATAAGCCCATGTGCCGCTACTTACTGTGATCCTTTTGGTTATCTCTGCTTACAGTTGTGGCAGTTGGTTGTAAATGATGTGAGAAAAATGACACCGCTAACAAGCAGATTATAATGTCAAAACAAATGTACTCTTTTAAATCTACTTATACTTTTTTATTATTTTTAGCCTTATATTGTTGGCATTCATTTATTCTTTTTCCGATTTAATCATCCTTTGTCTTAAACACCCTCTAGTTCCTGCCATCACAAGTGTTTGTTGACAATGCTTTTATTTTTAAAGTCTAGAGCTCAAGCCTTACCAGAAGATTGGTTTGAATTGGCTAGCTTTGCTTCACAAACATAATGTCAATGGAATTTTGGCAGATGAGATGGTGAGTTGTTCTGTACCTGAATCTTTTACTATACTTCCTGAATTGCCATTTAAAACATGTAAAAGAAAAAAAAAAAAAAAAGACTTTGCTTTTGGCAGATGTAACCCAGAAAAAATTAATGTGTCTTGCTTAAGTATTCACCCCTTTGGACATTGAGATTTGCGATTTTAACAGTTTGAGTTTGACAACATAACTATTATATTAGGGTGCAAAATATATTGTGACCCAGTAGTTAAACAAAACAGACATTTTTGGTTGCATAAATATTCACCTTTTGATTCCGCACATTGTGGAATTTCAGCTGCAAGTTTTGTTTTTGCTCTGTTCTGAGGGTCATTTTCTGGCTGAGAGCGAATCTCTGCCCATTGCCTGTTCAAATCACTATATATCCAGTGAGATACTAATAGGATTAAAGTGTGCGTTGGAAAAGTTCTTTGCTTCCATGGAAAACCATTGAGCATAATGAAATTATTTATTTTGTGTTTTTTTTTACAGGGTTTGGGCAAAACTGTTCAAGCTATAGCATTCCTTGCGCATCTTTACATGTCGGAAAATAAGGGCCCGCACCTTGTGGTAGTACCTGCTTCAACTTTAGGTTAGTGGTTTATACGAAGTATAATATACCTGTAGAAATCTTCACTGGGGGCTATGTGCGAAGCAAGACTTTCTAGTAGGCTAAAGCTGGCCATGGATAGATTAAATTTTGTCTGGGTTCAGCAGGGATCAGCTGGATTTCAATCCATGTGTAGCAGTTGTTGCATGCCCCCGATGACATCAGCTGCGACGAAGCATGTAGGGCGGAGTCTTCATATGTGCCATCGCAACGCTTGTCCTGCTGTGTACATGAGCTGTTTTACTTACATGGTTTTCGTTGCTTTGGATTGATTTGACATGCCTGTTAATTCAGTGACATTGTGAGTACTTTTAACCCCTTTTCTAATTAAAGGGGTTTATTTACTTAAGGCAAATCCACTTTGCACTACAAGTGCACTTGGAAGTGCAGGCACTGTAGATCCAAGGGGAACATGCAACGAAAATAAACAGCATTTTTGCTGTACATGATTGGATGATAAAATCAGCAGGGCTTCCCCTCAGATTTACAGCGACTGCACTTAAAAGTGCACTTGGAGTGCAGAGGGGATTTGCATTTAGTAAATTAATCCCAGTGTTCAAGTGTTTTACACGAATTCACGCTATGTGGATGCTTTATTTTATTGCATATCCATGATGGAAATACATCCTTGTATACTTTCCAAGCTGTCATTGAATCTGCCGAATCCTTGATTCCTGTGTTTGGATGATATGGGCTGGCTTATACAAACATTACACTGGGTGTTTATGGCTCTGTAATAGAGTCCTATCATCCTGGTAAGAGTGCATCTTATTATAGTGAAATCGGATCACATACGAATTTGGATCACATTGATTTTATGATTGCACGGATATTTTTCTTACTGGACTTTTTTTTTCTTCTTTTTTGCATATGCTTTATATATATTTTTTCACTCATTAGTTTGGATTATTTAGCACTGCATTTATTTTATAATGTAGCATTTGTTGTTCGACAGAAGTCTATCATTAGATCGACTTCTGTTGAATGGGAATTTTAAAAACACTTTTGTCAATCATCAGCTGCAGTCGCTTATTAGTGTGTTTTGACAGTTAAGGAGTCCTGCAGTCTTACTGTTAAAAAAAAAAAGAGTCCTGCAGTCAGAATACAATGCCTCAGCTGGGGGATTCTTCCATCCACCTTGCTTGTGTGGGTGGAGGAATCCGTTTCTTCAGTTCACTTGCTGAACGAAAAAAAACAACCCCTTTATGGCCAGCTTTAGTAATATTTAATGAAAACATGACTTCTGCATGTTCATAATGTTATTTATTCAGCTTGAATAATATAGCAGATGTCTTTTAATTGACCTTTTTAAAATATTGATATGATTCCACAGATAACTGGATACGAGAATTTAATCAGTGGTGTCCAGACATGAATATCTTACTATACTATGGTAAGAACACAGTATGTTTTTTTGTTTCTGCATTAAAACGTGTATATGTCTTTCAAGCACAAATATACTTCTCTCTTTTCAGGTTCTCAGGAAGATCGAAAGCACTTACGCTATGACATACTTAATAAAGTGATAGAATTGAATGTAATTGTCACAACGTGAGTATTCTAGAAGGATAGGTACACATGTTATACTTAGAATTTCTCTACAGATAGAACCCATCTCTTCCAGTTCCATACGACCCTGTCCACCCATTTCCCAGTATGACACAATGCAAAGTTTACCTGGTTATCCAACACTCAGGGCTTGAGATGGCATACATTCGCCGATCACCACTGGATTTGGGCCATGTGCATTTCCATAGGCCAGTTGCTCAGTTCAGTTTCTGACGGAGTGAAAACCCAGAATGCTAGTACTTAAAGCACACAGGCTTTTAATACAGTAAACATGCAGGCTATGCGGCAGGCGCATACAAAGTTTGGGTATTTGGGCCGGTAAGTGGCCTATCTGTTTTGTCGTTTGCCAGTAAGGTCTTTGATAACTGTTTTTAAATTTGATGTGTGTCATAGAGAAGAATTTGTAGAGTAACCTGCTAAAAGGTAGCAAATGGGCACTGTGAGAAGGAGGCTACTGTTTAGAGGCCACGGATTCTCTCCATTGTTTAGTGAAAGAGAATTGACTACTATACTGCAGCAGAAATGCCGACAGGCTAATGATGCCCTATGGTAAAATCACTAGATATGGTTCAGCATGTTGTTCTCACTCAAGCACTAGAGTGTACATTTAAAAGGAAGCTGCCAGGATAGAAAAGTTGCCTTTTCAGATTTTTTTCTTTTCTTTTTTGCAGCATATTTTCCAGAGCTTTCATTTTTTATCCTTCCTTTACGAAATAATTTGTAGCAATTATTAGGAGACCTGGCATGCACTGAATTTTTCCTGGATGCATTCATGGAACCTGCTGCTTTAAAAACAAGTTGGCAATGGCAGTTCTTTTTCTGTCCTGACAGGTTCCATTAAAAATAAAAGAATTATACTACTGTGGTAAATGGCTGTGTGTCTGAACCTGCCTGGGTATGCTTTACGCAAGGTGTTCTCCTGCTTTTTATGGTTAATTTGTGATAAGAGCTTAACGTTATTCCAATACCTCACATAAGAGAGCTTAGTATTTTTAATTATATAAAAGCATAGTTCAGGTTCGTGCACCTAATGTTACTAGAAGCTAAATAGATGAGCTCTGGCCAGCCAACTGTTCACCTAGATCTGGTGTGCCAATAACAGACCAGCAGTCAGTGGATTTCCATTTACCCAGCTATGGAGAAGCAGAAGCACGCACAACCAAGATGAATAAGCGTAACCACGCCACCCCACAAGATACTGACTGGCCCAGGCTCTATAGAACATGGCTCATTTATCTTACATCTACAACAGGCTACATTTTATGCATCCCTTGCATTTAACTAATGCATCACTCTTCCAGCCACATCAGAAAAAAAGTATACAATGGGACTTTAAGTGAATAATTGTGTATATGGATATGCATTTGATGCTTACTCAACACTACTATGGGACCTACTAGTTCGAGATTTGGGGAGGAGAAACTTTGCCTGTACACCCATCCTCATCCCCACCATAGACTTTTCTCATATATCTGGAGCCTCGACATACATATGACCTTTCATGAAAATGGTGACTTGGCATGTCAAAGGACTACGCTTGCCTAACAAATGAAAGTCATTAGTTACCTAAAAAAGCATATGCATGAACATTGCTTTCCTTCAAGAGACTTGCCTATATCAGGAGGACTTTGTTTCTATGTTGGCTGGGCATGCAAAAGGTCATTAAACCGATGTCCTTCTATTGATTTATAAAAGAATTATGCTGTCAAGTGCTACCTAAGGAGTGTGACCTCACAAAAATCAGATGGGCTAACATAGCCAAACTCCTTCAAATTATGTCACTATATACGGTGTATATGGTCCTATAACAGTTAACCAGGATTACTTTGGTCTCTTAACAAACGAAACGCACACAGAACTAGAGCTGGTGAAATCCTTTCCTCCCCCTAGGTGGGGAAAGTCCTGATGGCAGCCTGTCAGGCTAAGGGGCAATACTGGATTCTGTCAGCCCAAAGGACATGGTCTTCAAATCAAGCTTGGAGGCCAATAAATGTCCCAAAGCTCAGAGTATAGCAGTGGATAAATTAAGGGCATTTTGCCTGGAAGAATCCCACTCATCCTTAAAGGTACAGGGACACATTAGACGCTGAGCAAGAGCACAGTGACAGCTGAAGGCATCCAATGTGTTCCCACGTCAAATCCTTTCCTTCAGTCATAACTGGACTAGTTCTTAGTCCTAAGAATAATATAAGGTGGTGGTACCCCTCCAGACACTGCAGGCTTCCCATTTTTTAATCAGAATCTTTTTTAAGGGGTGTCCCACATTGTTCCAGTGGTACACTCCCCGCTAACGCCATGATGCGGTTGGTCCTATAGAGACCACAGATTGAACCTATTTGGGATATTTTGCTCTCTATCATGCACAATTGCCTTTCTTATAGCTGTCACCTCAATTGGGCCATCTGTGACTTTCTCCTGTAAGGAGCCTTTTCTTGTGCTTCACAACAGCAAGGTGGTTTTGAAGCCACATAATTCCTTCTGCCTAAGGGTACATTCACACTTTCAAATGCACCTGATTACAACTAGATGCGAGAACTAAGATATTGGTCCATTTGTGCTTCATATATATAAGGTGTCACATCCCTCAAAAATATAGCAAATCCAAAAACCTTTAAATAGAACTTGACTTACTTGACCCCTATGGTGCTCCATTATAACATGACATGGCAACACCTATACTTTTGCTGAAGGGGGAGTGTATGGTCATCTTTAGGTCTTCTCAAGCCTTTCCATCTGGGGCGAGTCATGTTGTTGAGGACTAGTAATAAATGGACAAAATAATGATGTCCTCAGAGGGTGGTACTGTGGACAACATACAAATGCACTATGCCAAGTCCTAGTATTTGTCAAGGAAATTTGGAAATAAAGAAGAAATTGACTTTTTAGGCATAATTAAAAACGCTTTATATATAAACTTTATTATGGCAAAAAATATTGATAAATTAAAAAAAAAACTAAAAACATACACCATAAATTGTGAGCTAAAAATGTTGCTGACCATCTGGTGGTCAATCCTCAGTGAAAATATAACTGAGCTATATAAGGTCATAACATTCCTAAGACTTGTAAGTACCCCAATATAGTAACACAGTAGACCTGAACTGAGACTATACTGGAAAGTGTTTGTGGGGGTCAACAAAGCCAACTCGGGGTATGTCGATTCTGCTCAGTATTGTTCAGTCTATCAAATGGTTATGGGGTATTCCTGTGCTATCGTAAACGGGGTAAGGGAGAAAGGAGGAGGGGAACCAAATCTCAGTGAAACAAGGAAAAGCAGCCTACACCGAATGGGGTACAGCCTGTCCCCGGCTAAAGAGAAATTAAATAGAATGTGGTGCTGCGCTAATCCTATTGAGATAGGAAAAGCAGCCTACATCGAATGGGGTACAGCCTGTCCCCGGCTAAAGAGAAATTAAATAGAATGTGGTGCTGCGCTAATCCTATTGAGATAGGCGTGTAATGACTCTGTGATGGTGAGTATCTCCCAGTACAACTCAAATGAATATTTACAACTGTAAAAGAACAGTGGAAAGGTAACCTAATGTGACAGTTGTGTAGTTGTGTACTGGTGGTATGTATGACCAAATACTAATAATACAGGTACTCAACTGGTGCTAATATATAAAGCATGCAAAGTGATCAGTGCTTAAACATCATGATTACAAAACATAAGTATATATAAATGGATAAATAAAGAGTATATAGCAGCTGGCTTATACCATCGCCAGTCACCGGCTGGCTTAACATATATCTGATATAAATCAACGCGCTCTCAGGTGCATGTATAAACAAAGTAGAGAGTGCTTAAAGTGCATACAGTGACAATTAAATGTGGCTAGGTGCTAGAAAGTTCATTTATATGCATGCAAATCATGCGTGCAAAATAGTATAAGGTGTAATGCTCCGTTCGGCAATAAACAGTTAATCAAAGTCCATAAAAAATAAGTGATCCCTTCAGTGCTAAAAAATGGGTGACAATGGTGATCAATCTTCATGCAGCAACGTGCACACTGGTGGGCAGTGGCCCCTTACCTGAAGGTAATGGGGTAATCGCATTTAGCCACTTTGAGGCATGGCAGCCTTTGTAGAGATCGTGGACCAACCAACTGTGAGGGATAGTAGAGATATGGTCCTATCCTGGTCACTTCTCTTGTGGGGGCGTCTGGTCCTTTCAAGTAGTGTCCCGGGGTCACCCAGATAAATTAAAAAGGAAGCCCACAATAGTGTAGTATTGTATGGAAAACGTACCACTTTTATTAAAGCATAAACATATGTACTCACATAAAAACGTTAAAACCGGGTGGAGATCCGACGAGCGGCGAGCTCGTAATACAATAGCTGTCATAGAGTGCCTGTCCCGTCCCTGCGCGTGACGTCACGGTCACGTGACTTCTTCAGGGGATCACCAGGATAGGACCATATCTCTACTGGTTACATCCACGATCTCTACAAAGGCTGCCATGCCTCAAAGTGGCTAAATGCGATTACCCCATTACCTTCAGGTAAGGGGCCACTGCCCACCAGTGTGCACGTTGCTGCATGAAGATTGATCACCATTGTCACCCATTTTTTAGCACTGAAGGGATCACTTATTTTTTATGGACTTTGATTAACTGTTTATTGCCGAACGGAGCATTACACCTTATACTATTTTGCACGCATGATTTGCATGCATATAAATGAACTTTCTAGCACCTAGCCACATTTAATTGTCACTGTATGCACTTTAAGCACTCTCTACTTTGTTTATACATGCACCTGAGAGCGCGTTGATTTATATCAGATATATGTTAAGCCAGCCGGTGACTGGCGATGGTATAAGCCAGCTGCTATATACTCTTTATTTATCCATTTATATATACTTATGTTTTGTAATCATGATGTTTAAGCACTGATCACTTTGCATGCTTTATATATTAGCACCAGTTGAGTACCTGTATTATTAGTATTTGGTCATACATACCACCAGTACACAACTACACAACTGTCACATTAGGTTACCTTTCCACTGTTCTTTTACAGTTGTAAATATTCATTTGAGTTGTACTGGGAGATACTCACCATCACAGAGTCATTACACGCCTATCTCAATAGGATTAGCGCAGCACCACATTCTATTTAATTGTTCAGTCTATGCTTGACAAGTTTCACGCAATAACGTGCTTCTTCAGGAGATAATCACATCTAATAAATAAAAATACAGAACGAAGAAGAAGAATATACATAGAGGTGTATACGAGTATGCTCAATTCATTTTCTTACAATAGTAGTAGCAATAATGCATAGTGCCAGTAAAGCAGAGCAGTTGAACGGATGTGGAGATATCAAGGAGCCATGCAGGTCATATAAGGCAGATATGGGGGTGCAATCTACAAGGATATGGTAACGTGGATAGGAAGTGAACAGGCTACACCTATGAGATGAACTTAATAATGTATATAGTTAGTGGGGGGCACCTACTTACAATGTGTATACATTTTCACATTGTATGTAGGTGCCCCCTCTACCTATGTATATTAGGTTGCTCTTATAAGTGTACCCTGTTCACATCCTATCCATATGTTACCATATTCTTGTCAGGCCCTGGTGGCCGCTGCTTGTAGATTTTTTGCTATAATAATAAAGATAAAAAGTTTTAAATTCTGTCCATTCCTTCTTTTTTTTTCTCCCCCCCCCCCCCCCCCCCCGATTTTCCTTGACTAGTAATGAAAATACTTTGCTACAGATTAACTGTGATGGTGATCCCATAATCCTGTGTTTTGGTCTCGTGGGGAAGTTCTGGTGATCCTTGTATGTTCTCCCTCTGGGTGACTTGGTGGGGTCAGCGTTCACCTCTAGACCATTTGTTTTTAAATATAGGCTGATGCTATATGTACGTATTTGCTCACACATAATATGATACATTCTTAGTGCTCTACCCCTGAGGAAGATTATTATAATTGAAACGTATTGGGATCTACATGTGGTCTTCTATCAGCAATTTGACATAATGTGGTGATATGAATATATGACACGTAATTAGGAGGGGTCGCTTTACAATGCTAAATGCAGTGGCTTTCAACACAGAAAACAAATTAAAAATCTACATAAACTGTAAACTAAAGTGGATAAAACTACATACACTCACACAATGCTAGTGTAGTGCATACAACTGAATTGAAAAAGGAAACAAAAAAATATGCCCTGTCTTCCATTAAGTCTCAGGTCCCCAGAAAGCATACTTTTTTTCTATGTGAAATGTCAGTTATGCAGAGCTGTGCAATGTTCTTGCTGTACCAGTGCCGTTGGGTTCAGATCCGAAACTCCTTCTTAGTGCTGCACTGTGCACGTGTGTGTATGCAGCAATATTGTAAAAGGTGAAAAAAAATCTCTCAATTGAGAGGGAAGCATTGATTCTGGCCTTTACCAAGTTGTGTTATTGCATAAATAAAGTGATAGTGCAGCCTAAATGATTTCTTAAAACCTGCAAAGTGCTTATATCCAAATGTGTTGCAACTATAAAGCCTTATCAGCCCTAAAATCATAGATCAGAAATGCAAAAAATTTTATACAGTAAAACTTTACATATCTCCTATACCTGAGAAGTGGAAGTTTGGCTTTAAATTGCTGGAGTAAAGTTTAGTTACTGTAAAAGCAGACTCTGATGACATCTTGTGGGATCATTGGAAATTGCATATCCACAATAATTGCTATGCATATTCACAATAAGAAAAAACAAACAAAACTTTTGCTTCAGTCTTTGAATGTTGGCAGAAAACCAGTAATTCTTTGTTTATGTTGCAAGAAAACTTATGTATGGTTTCACAAATTAAATTTCTATGAGATCTTTTATATTACTGATCATTTCTTTCATACATATGGCAGATACAACTGTGCAATTAGCAACGCTGAGGATCGCAGTTTGTTCCGACGCTTGAAGCTAGATTATGCTGTGTTTGATGAAGGACACATGCTGAAGAACATGAGTGCCATTCGCTATCAGCACCTTATGACTTTAAATGTAAGTTTATTGGTAATATAAAAGAAATGGTACACTTGCTCAATTAACTAAAATTTGATAAAAACATGATATCATAAATATAAACACAAATTGCAAAACATAGTGAATCCAAAAAATCACAGATGAAATCCAAGTGAAAAAAATAGTCCAAGTGCTAATTTTAAATGTAAGTGTTTTTGTGCTGATAGTACCCCCCTTGGCTTATACTCGAGTCAAGCACTTTTCTGCAGCAAAAAATTTCATTTTCCGAACTGATTTGGGGCCCCGTATCTCGGGGCCACTTGGTGCTAGGAACCCCAAATTTAGTGTGCAAACCCAGTAGAACTAGTACCACAACATATCCAAAGCTGGGGTTCCTAGCACCAAGTAGCCCCGAGATACGGGCTCCAAAGTCGGTTCGGAAAATGTCATTCTCTGCTGCAGAAAAGTGCTTGACATTTTCTGAACCGACTTTAGGGCCCCGTATCTCGGAGCCACTTGGTTTTAGGAACCTCAGCTTTGGATATGTTATAGTGCTAGATCCACTGGGTTTGCACACCAAACGAAGGGTTCCTAGCACCAAGTGGCCCTGAGATATGGGGCCCCAAAGTTGGTTCGGAAAATGTCATTCTCTGCTGCAGAAGTGCTTGACATTTTCTGAACCGGTGTTAGGGGCCCTGTATGTCGGGGCCACTTGGTGCTAGGAACCCCAGCTTTGGATATATTGCGGTGCACTCCACTGGGTTTGCACACCAAATTTGGGGTTGCTAGCACTAAGTGACCCCGAGATACGGGGCCCCAAGCTCAGTCAATTGTGTCCATCTGCAGCAATGTCATTTCGGGACCCTTTGAGTCCAGAGACCCCAAATTTTGGCTGCAGCTAGGAGGCATGTAGGAACCCTTAACTACAGAGTTTGAAGTTTGGGGGACCTATGGCTGCAAGTGGGCACAGTGAGGCATGCAAATGGGCACAGTGTGGCTGCAAATGGGCATTGTTGACCCTCTTTTCCTCTTACAGTAGCTGCGCATTTGTCACCCTAGGCTAACACTCGAGTCGGTATTATGAACTTCATTTTGTCAGTTTTACTTTTTGACTCCTTTTTTGGTGGACACCTGGATTGAATGAAAGTTTATGTTAAATACTTCTACATCACAATAGTTATGCCTCATTATCATTTAAGGACATTTCTGTACTCTTAACCCCCACTTCATGTCTCTCTTTACTGTTTACAGAAAGCTGAGGCTTCACATCATTTGAGAAGCTCTTTGGTGCTAGGTATTAAGAACTGTCAACATTACTTTCCTTACTTTGTACTTACAGGCCAAACATCGCCTCCTACTGACTGGAACTCCAGTTCAGAATAACTTACTAGAGCTGATGTCACTCCTGAATTTCGTCATGCCACACATGTTCAGCAGCAGCACCAGTGAACTCAAAAGAATGTTCTCGTCCAAAGCGGTAAAGTCAGATTAGCCACTTTAATGTTATAAGGCTAGTTTTGGAGCCTTACAGCTGTCTATTTGAAACCTTTGTCTAAATCCCAGTTGACAGTGGTACGCTCTGAATGTAAATGAAAGTTTTGTATTTATTTTTTTTAAAGCAGAAGAATTTTTTGGGAGAACCTGCTGCACTAACATACAGGACCGTATGTGACTGAAGTCTGTGTATATAGGTGGTAATTCTGTAATACAATTTGTAATGTACAAGTCAGAAAGCAGTAAATTTTATTAAAGTTTGTTTGGTTAACAGATTTTCACTGCACGAACACAACTGTGAAATCAAACCTCTGCATGTGTTTTTAGTTTTAAATCATATAACTTTATCATATGGTACAGGACACAGGAACCGATTCATAAACCATGGGTTATATGTTACCTTCAGGTGATTGGACGCTGGCAAAAGCTTTATTGGGTCTATCTCCTAGTGTATCTATATAACCCCGTCAATGCAACGACTCGACTTTTTTTTTTTTTTTTTATACTAGTGTTCGTAGATGGCGGATGCCTTCTGCCCTTGGAGAAGATTTTCCTACCTATTTAATGTATGTTGTCTATATCTAACTGCCTTCGAGACTCCCTAGGCAGTACAATTTGCTGGAGGAAGAGGGAGCAGGTGAAGTGCCGGCAGTGTGCGTCACAACTCTGTGTCACTATACACACTAGCCGGCGCTGCTGTACCTGTAAAACCCAGCACAAGCCCTTCACCTTCCTTCTCTGTCAGCGCCAGTGGCGTATCATCCATGGGTGCACTGTGACCCACCCTGCACACATGGAAGATTGTCCCTTGACAGCCAGGGATGATCGGTGCAGCAGGGAGACAGTTGCAAGCACCAATCTCCCTGCATGGCTTTTCAGACAGACGCTTCTCCTCCTCTCCCTTCTGCGACTGTCAGCTAAAATGCCATACAGGGAGATCGGTGCTTGCACCTTTTCCCCCACCGCACCAATCCTCCCGCCATGTCCTCCTCCAGCCCTCTGTGTGCTCCTCCTTGTCCCACCACAGCCAGCTTCCTTCCTCTCCCGCTGGCTGCTGGGGGGAATATGTCAGGATGGAAATCGGAGGAAGGTGGCGGTAAATATGCAATTTACCGTCGTCTTCCTTTTCTGAATTGGATACAGTGAGTGATCACTCCTGTGTTCTGTAATAACTGAGCAGAGTAAACTGTTTGCTCTGCTTCAGTTTATGAATGAACAGGAGCCTCTGTCTCCTGTCCATTACTTTTCAATGCTGAAGCTGCTGAGAACTGGACTGGGGAATCTGTGTCCTCAGTCTGTCTCTGTCTCAAAGGGGAAATGTCAGAGGTCCGTTTAGACCCCTGATATCTCACCAAAGCCCACCAACAGGGCTGATAAAAAAAAGCAATATTACAAAATTAAATTGTTAAAAAGTGATAAAAAAATAAAATTGGGTAAAAAAAATTTAATAAAATGAAAAACTGACATTACCCCCCGCCCTACCGACACTCTCCACAGTCCCAATTGCCCCACAGTCCATACACTCCACACCCCTCTCCTGCACATACTATCCACTGCTGTGCACTCTGCACTGTACATTCCCTGTTTAACATTACAACATTCTGCACTATGTAAGTCATCTCAGACTTTATTAAACCACACCACTTTAAGCCATGCCCAATATTTCATGCAATTTAAGGCATACCCACTTTTTTTTTTTAATCAATGCCTGGTGCCCACTTTTTATCTTGCACACAGGCCCACTCATTTCATGATATGCCCCTGGTCAGTGTGCTGCGCTTCACTACCCCTATGTAGGCTCATCGTAGTCCAGGGGCATGACGTCACGGCTGAAGGCGGGGTGGGAGGAGCTGCTTCCAGCGCTATAACCTGGCTCTAGCTGGAGTGTACACAATGTGTATACTTTGCAAATAAGCAGAATAGCAGATATTTTTGATTGCATCTCAGATTAATAAATGAGCTGGCTTGATTGGGGGAGGGGAGGAGGCTGAGGGGAGGTTTAAGGACCAATGTTATTTAAAGGAGAAGTGCAGCCAAAGCTCGTTTGACTGTACTTCTATGGATCACAGGAGTGCAATTAGTTTTGCACTCCTGTGACCCGTTTTCACCAGCGAGCGGGCTGAAGCCCACTCTCTGCTGACCTCACAGATGTCAGTCCAGGCACCGCGCCACCCTGACAATGGGAGCCTGGATCCGGCAGGTGGCTGGACTGACACCCGGCTCAGCCATTGAGCGCCTAAGATGCCCGCTCTGCCTCCTCCAGAACTCAGTGCTTCAGTGATGGGGGGGTGCAGTTTGTCATCTTCGCCCTGGGCACTGAATGACCTTGTCCCGGCACTGACCTTAGCAACCATACGTGGATCCCTTGGCAGCTGGGGCTGGCTTGTATTGTTTGCTTCAGGCACTGAATCCTGAATGGGTGCTCACCTCAGCACATTATGCAATGTGTGTAGTTAGCTGCAGGGTGCTGTACAGGTGCAGGGCTATAGTCCACTATTTTGGCACCCAGACCACTGATGCCCATCATGAAGGTCAAAGCCTGGACCCCTGAATGGGACTGTCAATATGCCCAAGGTAAGACAGGGTCCACTCCAGTGTATCCATATGCTGTGAGACTCCAGTTTTGTTAGAAAGCAATGAAGAGATGATAAAGGAAATGGACCACTGTCCTGTACTGTACTTCAAGATACGGAATTTACACATGTCAAAAGTCCTCTTGTCTTTTTTGTACAGTACAGGACTCCATTCATAGACCAAGGGATGTCCCAAATGAATAATCAAGGATTGGGCAACAAAACAGCTAAACATTAGCAACGGGCTACTTCTGAGAACCTCCTTTGGCTGATAGGCCATATTCTACAGCCATCCATAGCCTCCTTAGCTATTAGCAAAGCTTTGGCTAAATGGGCTGGAGAAACCCATGCTGTACTCTCTCCTACTATAGATGATCATTAACTTTCTTCCAAGATGCAGCTTGTGCCCTTAGCCCTACTGTCTTGTGTAGATGCCTTGGGGAATATGATCTGTCGGACCTCTTGAACATCTTTACTTTCTGCATACATACACAGAACTTTTTGGCTCAAAGTCAGGGAAACTGAATCGGACATGAGAAAGATGCCTTTTAAAGCATGCCCTTTGATGGCAAACTTCTCTTTGGTAATGGTCGTAATAAATGCATCAAGATAACTACTGACCATAGCAGTTTCAGACCCCATTATCCAAGATCACAATTACCTTTGAAATGGATCTTCCCTACCTTCTGGATTAGATCCGTTCGGCACCATGAGCTACTGCGAGCCCTTACGATCGCGGTAAACCTTCTTCCCCATAAACCCACCTTCCAAAAAGTCTTCCTTACATTAAAAAGATTGCCCCGCCATGTCTGAGGTGAAGGGATAGCCGTCTGACACTTGCCAGTAATTTTAAAACAAGAAGTCTGAAACTTTTCTTTCATTCTGTTTTCTGGTGTAGATACATGATAATATTCATTTGTTGTCCACCACCGCTCTCTTGCTTCTATCCTTTCCTACTCTATGCTAGGTAAGAACAATATTTCCCTAATCCCATGGTGTTTATCTCCTTTCTTGAAGGGAGTAAAAGGATTTTTATCTCCCACGTAGGAAACCCTCTTGAAGCTGCATGTGTCTTCAAGCCAAGGTTCTCTTCCTGCATCTCTTTCAGCATCTGGCCTCAGAAGAGGTCGCCTCTGACATAGCCCCTACTGTTAGATTGAAATTGAGCATATCCTCCCTTAGTATCAGCCCTCAAGACTGTCTCAGTCTGTTGTGCCTTTTCCTACCTCTTCCTCTACTGTAAACCACCCACCCCTCCCAAAGGCCCTCTTTCATGCAGGTTATGTTTTCCTGCTCTGTAGTTCCTGCTAAGCTATTTTCACCTAGTGATCCAAAATTTAAATTTTTCATTATATTATTCAAATTATCTGCCTGATCCAGCTTACTATGTGCCAACTTGTACCCGTAGGTCCAGCCTAATAGATTCTCTCCTCCTCTCTTAAGCGCATGCACCATCAGGGCACTTTATACTGATAATTTATTCTTCCAGGTTTCATGTAGGGATTCCTGCAAGCCCTTGTAACCTAGCCAAGCTCTACCCTTTGGAAGTAAAGGATTTCCCCTTCTGTGGGTCCTTCTCCTGTGTCTTATTTCCACCAGCAGTGGTACTTTTATTTATTTTTTTAATTATTTAGTATTCATTCGTTCTTTTCAGGGAAGTTCCCTGGGGCTTCCTCTCTCCATTTCCAGCCGACCTATGTGGTCGCTTTTGACCGACTTTTTTTTAAGGGTTTCTGCCTTCTGGGAATAGGTCTCTTGCTGCTGCTTAGCTGTTTTGTTGCCCACCCCTCGATTATTGCTTGGGAACATCCCTTGGTCTATAAATTGTGTCCTGCACTGCATGATAAAGATGAAGAATTTTGACGTACCTGTAAATTCTGTACCTTGAAGTACAGTACAGGACACAAGTCACTCCTTTTTATCTTTTATTGCTGGTCTGATTGGAGTCTTACAGTGTGGTCAGGATTATACCCTGGGGGCGGACTCAACAAAGCTTTTGCCAAGGTCCAATCAGATGAAGGTGGCTGCAAATAATCCATGGTCTACAATTTATGTGCTGTACTCCAAGATGTGGAGTTTACAGTTACAGTTGTGCTCATAAGTTTACATACCCGGGCATAATTTATAATTTCTTGGCCATTTTTCAGAGAATATGAATGATAACACAAACATTTTTCACTCATGGTTAGTGTTTGGCTGAAGCCATTTATTATCAGTCAACTGTGTTTACTCTTTTTAAATCATAATGGCAACAGAAACTACCCAAATGACCCTGATCAAAAGTTTACATACCCTGTCGATTTTGGCCTGATAATATAACATGCATACAAGTTGACACAAAGGGGTTTGAATGGCTATTAAAGGTAACCATCCTCACCCATAATCTGTTTGCTTGTAATTAGTGTGTGTGTGTATAAAAGGTCAATGCATTTCTGGACTCCTGCTGCACTGACGTTTTTGGATTCTGAGTCATGGGGAAAGTAAAAGAACTGTTAAAGGATCAGCGGGAAAAGGTAGTTGAACTGTATAAAACAGGAAAGGGATATAAAAAGATATCCAAGGAATTGAGAATGGCAATCAGCAGTCTTTAAACCCTAATCAAGAAGTGGAAAATGAGGGGTTCTGTTGAAACCAAACCACGGTCAGGTAGACCAACTAAAATTTCAGCCACAACTGCCAGGAAAATAGTTCGGGATGTAAAAAAAAAAAAAAATACACAAATAACTTCAGGTGAAATACAGGACTCTCTGAAAACATGTGGTGTGGCTGTTTCAAGATGCACAATAAGGAGGCACTTGAAGAAAATGGGCTGCATGGTCAAGTCGCCAGAAGAAAGCCATTACTTCGCAAATGTCACAAAGTATTCTGCTTACAATACGACAAACAGCACAGAGACAAGCCTTGAACCTTCTAGCACAAAGTCATTTGCAGTGATGAGACCAAAATTGAGCTTTTTGGCCACAACCATATACTCTACATGGAGAGGAGTCAACAAGGCCTATGACGAACGGTAAGGAGGTAGGTCGCTGATGTTTTGGGGTTGTGTGATCTACAAAGCCACAGGAAATTTGGTCAAAATTGGCAAGATGAATGCAGTATGTTATCAAAAAATACTGGAGGAACATTTGAATTTGTCAGTCAGGAAGCTGTGCATGGGCTGTACTTGGACATTCCAACATAAGGATCCAAAACACAAGGCCAATTCGACCTGTCATTGGCTACAGCAGACTAAAGTTAAGGTTCTGGAGTGGCCATCTGTCTCCTGACCTCAATATCATTGAGCCGCTCTGGGGAGATCTCAGACATGCTGTTAATGCAAGACAGCCCAAGAATTTACAGGAACTGGAGGCTTTTTGCCAAGAGGAATGGGCAGCTTTACCATCTGAGAAGATGAAGAGCCTTATCCACAAATACCACAAAAGACTTCAAGCTGTCATTGATGTTAAAGGGGGCAATACACGATATTAAGAACTGGGGTATGTAAACTTTTTTCAGGGTCATTTAGGTAGTTTTGTGTTGCCATTATGATTTAAAAAGGGTAAATTCAGTTGATTTGATAATAAATGGCTTCAGCCAAACACTAACCATGAGTGGAAGAAAAGTGTTTGTGTTATCATTCATATTCTCTGAAAAAAGGGGCAAGAAATCATAAATTCTGCCAGGGTATGTACACTTATGAGCACAACTGTAAATAAAAATTCCTCTTTTTTTGCTTTACAATAGTAGTGTCCTGATTACATTTTAATGCTGATTTGTTTTTTTTTAGAAATCTACTGATGAACAAAGCATTTTTGAAAAAGGAAGAATTGCTCATGCTAAACGAATCATGAGGCCATTTATTCTCAGAAGAGTTAAAAGTGAGGTATGTTTTTTACAAATACAGTATGGTAAAATTTGACCAATCTGTACATATTACTTGCAAACAGTTGCGGAAGTCTTTCTTCTTCTGTTTACTGATAGTATTAACATATCATGTTTTTTTCAGGTCCTCAAGCAACTACCTCCAAAGCAAGATCATATTAAGTTTTGCCCATTGTCCAAGAAGCAACAGCAGATGTACAATGATCTAATGAATAAACTAAAGCGCTCCGTTGAAGGCACAGGTAATCTATATCAGATAAAACTGGCCATAGATGGATCAAACTTCGACCGGTTCAGCAGCAATAGGCCAAGTTTCGATCAGTCGGCTGTTTCCACTAATCAATGTATTCTGACAGGCGAGAGTCCTGCTGTCAGGATACAATGTCCCAAGGATGAGATTTCTTCATCCACCTCATTTGTGTGAATGGACTAATCCGCTAATTCTTTTTTCTTCAGCCCACTAGGTGAAGAAAAAAAAAAAATAGTCTGTGCTCAGCTTAAGATGTAGAGAGTACTCCTTAGCTTAGTATGAGTAGGTGAAATCCATTTTCTAGCTTTCCAGAACAGCATCTCTGTGAAATGACCCCCTTGGACTTGACAGGGCAAAAAGTACACTTCTACCACACTTTTCACGAAAGAAAAAGAAACCTACCACACTTTTCAGCGACTATATGCCCACAGGTTGAAAAGTACAGCAGAAACATAGGGCAATTTTATACACATCTAAGGACTTTAGCTCTGAAGGCTAAACAAGAGGGTCTGCTTTCTATCAGGAAGAAAGATTGTTCTTCACAAGCGTTCTAGTTCTCAACTCTATCCAAAACCTAGAAAAAAGTTTTGTTTTTAGTTATACTTTAATACAAGCATCAAAACAGACTAATTTCCGTATTTCAAAATTCTACCCCTCGCTGCTTTCTTCTCTCAAATTAGCCTAAATCTGTTTTTTAAGGACAGTCAGATTTGCAAAATGCCCTAAACCATCTGTTCTCCCAGGGAGTAGTTTTGCCAGTACCTCTAGAGAACAATTTAAAAGGATTCACTTTAAACCTGTTTATGATGCTCATCCTGTCCTGTATGTCCCATCTCTAAACAAATGCCTACAGCTTCCCAAATTTTGCATGAAATATGCAAAGTCAGTTATTGCCTCTCTGAGACAAGGGGATACTTGGCATCCAAGATGCCTACCTGCATATTCCCATTTATCCAGCTTATCAGCGCTTTCTACACTGCAGTAGGGTAAAACTTCCAGTTTGCTGCACTGCCATTTAAGCTATCCTCTGCTCCCAAATTACTCATAAAGCTTCTTGCACCTCTCATTGCCCTTCTTAGAACTGAGGGCATCCTGGTCACAGGTTATCTAGATTACCGTCGAAAGAACTCTTCTCCCTTCTAGCTATCTGCAAATGTCCACAGGACAATTCAGATGCTTTGGACTTTCAGTTGAATGATCCAAAAATCTGGTTTCCAACCTTCTCTTTGCCTGGAATACTTAGGCCTGATTCTAGACACAGCCCAAGCAAAAAGCCTTTCTTCCAGCGCAAAAACTGCGCACTCAGAACTCACATTTGTGACTGGAGATCAACTTTGGGGTCTCTAAGTGGCCTCCTTTGAGGCTGTCCCATTTTTTTTTGCCTGTGTGAACACAGGCTCTTCTGTGCCTTGTATTCTGGCCATCCTACACTCATGACTTTATTTCAATTTGTATTTCCATTTATTTAAAAAACCTTAAGGAAACACACCCTCCCCCCTCCCCACCACTCTAGTTTTCGCAAAAAGTAAATTATTATATAGGTCTTTTTTATTATTGATGCAATGTTTTATCCACTAAATGCTTTTCTTAAAAAAAAAAAAAAAAAAAAAAAAAAAAAAAGTCCTTCAGGTTACTGCTCCTACCTAATTTGTTTTACGGATTGTATTGATTTTTGCTAGCTTCCTGTCAATTCCTGGTGAAAAGGTCTTCTGTCAGGAGCACTAGAGTGATTTACCAGAAAAGACCATGCTAGTAGATCTTGCTGAATTTTCTTTTGTATTCTAGAGAAAAATACTGAACTATGCAATGTAATGATGCACTTAAGAAAAATGGCCAATCACCCTTTACTACACAGGCAGTACTATACTGCAGAGAAGTTGAGAAGTATGTCCAAACTGATGCTTAAGGTAAGTACTATGTGGTATCTGGATGAACCATATTAAACTACTACATTACAGCTATATAATAGTTTGCCAGCTTTTTGTTGCCCTGCCCCAACTTTAAAAATTTGATGTTTTCTGTTTTTATGTAGATTTTACACAGCGTCTAATTATTTTTGAGAGAAATTGCTGTTTGTATATACTGTGTGTGTGTGTGTGTGTCTAAGATATATAATCAAAATAGTGAGCTGCACGTCTACCCTTTTCTTTTAAATCTATACACATTCGTTCCGCATGCTTTCCAACATCACTCCTATCATATCAAATCCAAAGTAGATGAGGTACCACAAATAAACCTCATTTGAATCTCAATTCCTTCAAGACATTTATGGAACAATTTGAATTACCGTTTCATTCGTCCCTGTCCTCGAGTTCACAAGCACTTTGAAAAATGTGTACCAACAGGCCTAAACCATCATTAAAAATAAGTTTAGAAGAGTAAACATGTAACCACCCTGTTACCAATTAACTGATAACAAAATCTTACTGCCGAAACAAGCTACATCGTAATCACTTCCATCTACTTCCGGTATGAATGGGCTTGCCGAATACACAAGGCATGAGCAATTCTTCATAATCTACAAAGAAAAAACATATACCTGTCTCCTCGCTCACAATTCAGTGTGCTGTCATCAATTGACGTGATAGACCGAAATGTGTGTGTCGGGTGAAAACTATCAAATAGTAGTAGTTGATTCTTATCAGTTGGTTTGGTGCAAATGTCAATATGCGTCTAGAAATGTATTCTTGTCATAATCCACATAAAATTTTTTACACATATGAAAACTTAATTTTATCATTGAAGGACATTAGGGTCCAATGTCACGGCACCACAATGCAAAGTCATCAATAAAATGCCACCAGTTGCAACAATGTCTGGTGAATGTGTCAATGGAATATGTGAATCTCGTCTCAAGATGATCCATAAATGCCCCTGCAAATGACGTACCAATATTGGAACCCAATGCAACCCCTCTGGACTGTTTAATCAAAATGTGACAACTTGAGAAAAGGCATGGATGTCCAGAACGGTTGTTTTTTTTTTGAATTAGAAAAGTTTTTATTTTGCATAAAAAACAAATACATATAGCATACAGATAAATGTGCATAACATATACATATTTCGGAATTCTCTCAGAGCATTTTATGGGAACATTTATCAGCTACTTAAGATTATTGTAAGACAGTTTCGATTATATCCTATCAGGAATATCACCTATCGTACCCTTATCTTTTAATTATAATAGATCTAACATGTAATATAATTCGCAAGGAATATGACTGCAAATAAAGTACAATTTAAGCAAGTACCAGCTATAATAATGTTACCCTTATATGCTGAAAGCTCTAGTGAACTCTGATCATCTTAGAGTATAAAAATAGAGAACCCGTTGTTCATTTAACAGTAGTATCAAAATCAACTCTACTACATTTTAATTCCGACAACCTTGTCTAAATTCGTTATGTTTAGTTCAATATAATATTCATCGGTGCAAAGAAGAATAAAATAGAAGAGAAAGAAAGAAGAATTAGAGAAAAGGAGAGAAAGAAAAAGAAAGATGGGAACAAAGCAGAGCAAAACCTTGCCATACAGTGCCTCATCATATATACTGTAATATATCTCATAGGGGCTGTCTCTTTTTATAATTCACACTTCCTTGCATGCGTACAGTTTCTATACAGTAGTCAAGTCTACCTCAACCCAAGAGTAACCTATCTTTAATTAATTGGTGCGGGGCCAAAGCAGGAACGTCTAACCACGCTTGCCATATGGAGAGGAATTTTTGTGGAGCCTTCCTATGTTGGTAAGGTTAGGAGCCTGTTCACGCTGTCTATCCATTGCCTTCTGGTGGGAACTCGCGGGGTAATCCACCACTGTGCAATTAGTTTCATCGCTATGTATAGTAAACTAATAAGCGCTATACGTGTAGATGGAGGTGCTAGCTCTTCATCTATTCCTCCCAGTACACAGACCACTGGAGTTCTCTCAAGAGGTATCATATATACTTCTGAAATCGTGTCCAGTACTTCCTTCCAATATCTGAATAGCTTGGGGCATTTCCAGATCATGTGGAGTAAGTCTCCATGATCCTGTTCACATTTTGGGCACAGGGGTGAGTCCCTAATTCCCCACTTATAAAGTTGAAGGGGGGTTCTATACGCCCTATGTAGTAGGTAGAGGTGTGAAAGTTTCTGGGATGCAGAAATTGATACCAGGGGGGCATTCATAAGGCATACATCCCAACTGTCTCCATCCATTTCTCCTATATCCTCCTCCCACCGCTGCCTGCATGGTAGTCTAGAGGGATCTTGTATTCGTGCTATAAGTGTATTATAGCATCTAGATATCATGCCCTTTTTAACTTCATCCATAAATACATCCTGTATAATCGGATGTTCTGTTTGTTGGGTCCTGACAGTTCTATTCTGGGTTTGTAAGGCATGTCGCAGTTAGAGGTATTTATAAAAATTATTGCGTGGGATCCCAAACTCTGTTTGAATCTGCTGGAATGATTTAAGAGTGTTATCTTGGTATAATTGTGAGATATATTTGATGCCTGCGTCCTCCCAGCTCTTGAAGCCTTTTAGTTTTTGTATTTCTTTCAGTTGTCTATTTCGCCAGAGAGGCGTGCTGGACAGAAAGCCCGTGATGCCTATTAGTTTTTTGACATAGGCCCAAAGTGAAATCAATAATTTAACCGTAGGAGCTTCCGGGTCTAAGTGCAGGAATCCCGCCTCCAAATTTGCCAGTGCTGAATAGTTATTGTCTTTTAGTATTACAAGTCTACGAATCGGGTCTTTCGGATCCAGCAAGCCCCATCCTCCTAGTTGTTGTAGCTGGGAGGCGAGATAATACATCCTGGGATGAGGGACTGCAAGTCCCCCCTCCTCTTTGCCATATTGTAATGTTGATAGTTTTATCCTCGCTATTTTTTTTCTCCATATGAGTTCTGTGAATTGGGTCTCTATTCTATCGAACCATTTTTTAGATATCCATACCGGGGAATTGTTAAAAATATAGAGCAGTTGTGGTGCCCAGACCATTTTAATAAGGTTAATTCTACCAACAACAGACAGGGGTAGTTTACACCAGGCCCTGCTTTTTTCACGGAATTTAGCTAACAAGGGTGTTAGGTTCTGTTCAACATAAGTGGCTGGGTTAGGGGTCACCTGGATCCCTAGGTAGCGGAATGAGCTTACTTGTTGTATCATCTCTGCACCTGGTGGTAATGGGGTGTTCAGGGGGTCGAGCGACATCAGCACTGACTTATCCCAGTTAATGGAGAAGCCCGATAATTCCCCAAAGTCCTTAATGAGGGACATGACTGTTTGTAGTGTATCTTTTCTGTCTCCTAAATAGAGCAGGGTATCATCTGCGTACATGGACACTACGTCTTTATTCATACCTCTTTGGAATCCCGCTATTCCAGAGTCACCTCTAATTTTTGCTCCCAGAGGTTCCAGAGCCAAGGCAAACAGCAGGGGTGACAATGGGCACCCCTGTCTGGTGCCTCTAAATAAAGGAAAAGGTTCTGAAAGTTCCCCATTAATCCGTATCCTGGCTGTGGGCGCAGCATACAAAAGCTGTACCCATCGAATAAATGTATCTCCCAGTCCCATGTTCTGCAGCGTTTTCCACAGGTAAGGCCACTCGACACTGTCGAAGGCCTTAGCTGCGTCCAGTGAGAAAATTGCTCTATTGCCTGTATTGTCCACTGGGAGCTGTAAGTTCAGGAATAATCGTCTTATATTTTGGGCCGTGGATCTCGTGGGGATGAACCCGGATTGGTCTCTATGTACTATTTTATTAATTACTTTGGCCAATCTGTTTGCTAACATCCGAGCCAGCAACTTGATATCGGATGTGAGCAATGATATGGGTCTATAGGATCCAGGGGAATTCGCATCTTTACCCGGTTTTAATATAACAATAATGATCGCCTCATTCATCGAGCTTGGCAGTGAACCCTCCTTTAATACCTCATTGTAAACTTTCAGTAGTGTGGGGAGCATGGAGTCAGCATAGCGTTTGTATATCTCTGATGGGAGACCGTCTATACCTGGTGCTTTATTGTTTTTAGTTTGAGATAGGGCGATATCTAGTTCTTCTGCAGTTAAAGGGGCATTAAGCATGATCCTATCTTCTATTGGCAGACTGGGGAGTTCACAGCTACCTAAGAAGTCTGTTATTGCACTGTCAGTGGGTGTAACTTTAGAAGTATAGAGATCAGCATAGAAATCACCAAAGACCGTCAGGATGTCAGGAGTAGAGCACTTCAGAGCGCCCTGTGCGACGCAGATGGCGGAGATGAGAGAGGACGATTGTTGAGACCGTGCCATTACTGCAAGCATATGACCAGTCGTCTCCCCCTCCTCAAAATGTGATTGTTGCAGGAAAAAACATTTGTTCTCCGCCAGCTGCAACGCCAGTTGCCCAGACATTGTCTGTGCACTCAACCATGCCCTCTTAATGTCTCCTGTGGGGTCATTAATATAATCGTTTTCAGTCTCGGTGACTCTATTTCGTACCAATAGTTCCCAAGCCTTGGTGTCAGTTTTAATCCGTGATATTGTTTTGATAAGTTGTCCTCTCAAAAAGGCCTTCGCTGCATCCCAGACCACCCCCAGCTTAGCCGTACCAATATTATCCTGTAGAAACAGTGTAAGTGCTCTGCCTATGGGGTCTGGTTCGGCAAACAGCGAGAGCCAGAAGGGATTAAGTTTCCATATTGGCCGTTTGTATCTACTTGGTAATGAAATGGTCACCCAAAGTGCCGAGTGGTCAGATATATGCCTGTCTGCATAACCAGATTCCTCTATTAAGTGTAGCATCTTGTCATTCCCAAGGCCCAAATCTATTCTGGATAACCCGTCATGTGAGGCTGAGTGGCAGGAGTATTTTTTATCGTTTGGATGTCTGGATCTCCAGACATCTATCAGCCCCGCTTCTTCAAGTATTCTGGCAAAGGGGGTACTACCTTTCACCTGAGATGTGTTAGCAGTAGGTACAGGAAATTTATCCTTGAGAGGATTTAAAAAATTATTGTAGTCCCCCATTGCCAGTAAGGGTACTTCTGGGTATTGGGCCATAAAACCTGCCAGGTGTCTGATAACCTCTGAGTTATACGGTGGGGGTATATAGATGCTAGCAAGAATACATCTGAGGCCTGTAATTGAGCATAGAAGAAAGACATATCTGCCAGCCGGGTCAATGCGTTTTCTAATGCAATTGAATTGAATATCTTTTCTGAACAGTATACTTGCTCCCCTTGAGTAAGTGGAGTGGGTCGCATGAAACTGGTTAGTATACAATCGTGGACTAAGGCTGGGGGGAGGGTCCGCAGAGAAATGGGTCTCCTGTAGGCAAACCACCCCCGCATTCAGCGACTTGAGATGTCTAAGGTCCGCCACTCTTTTAACTGGATTTCCCAGTCCTCTGACATTCCAAGTCACAATGGTCAATTTAGCCATCCCCATCTTGTTTCAAGAGCACTGACCAGGCCAGCATAACTCTTATCAGACCTCCTAGGTTATACAATAACATATTATCTGGAAGGGGGGGTGAGCCCCCACTCCCCAAATCATGCTTGGTTTCTCCTTTCAGAGAACATTTAGGTATCTGTAGACATGGAATCATGTTGCAAGGCAAAGAGAAATATACTAGCAGGTTAGTGTATAAGTACAGAAGACGTAAATTGTTGACTTAATGCATGTTCCTCTGTATGGCAAGAATCTAAAGGTCAGCAGTTCGCACAGCCACATGGCTGCAGTGTTAACTTTTCCCACACAACAGGTGTGGGGGGGGGGGGGGGTAGAAGCCTTGAAAACTCCTAGTTAACCAGTAGGTTAGTTCCCGTAGGGGTTTCACAGCTACGGTAGGCACGTATTACTTCATTAGTTGCAGACAAAAATGTGGGAAAAAAAAGGGGGCAGAAGAAACAAAAAAAAAAGTGGGGGGGAGGGTGAAACAAACAAATAGTTCTCCTCGACCGCCTGAACATCGGATATGAGAGTAGGAACTGTCCTCCTTAAACAACAATCTTGAATCTTGAGGCCTCCTCATGGCCCAGGAATCTATCCCAGCAAAAATAGACCGGGTCTTGCCAGGTTATTGCATGTCTAGTACTTATCGCTTAAGCAGGGACATCTCTTTGTGGTCTGGCAGCTTTAAGGGCCCTATCCTCACGATCTAGCCATTGAGCCGCCACGTCCGGGCGTTCAAAAAAGCGGGTTTCTCCGAGTGCGACCACACGAAGGCGGGCAGGATATAGCATCGCATATGGCAAGTTAAGGTCTCTTAATCTTCGTTTGACATCCATAAACTTTGCTCGCTGCTTCTGGAGTTCAGCCGAAAAATCCGGAAACAGGGAAATTTTGGAGTTTTCAATATTCAGCTTACCTCCCATGGTTCTGGCTTTAGCAAGGATGGCATCTCTGTCTTTGTAGTTTAAGAGCTTAAACAGAAAAGCACGAGGGTGATTGCGAGGGGGTAGTGGACGAGATGGCACTCTATGCGCTCTCTCCACAGCAAATAGTGGAGAGAAAGCTTCTTTTCCAAATGTAGTGAGGAGCCATTGTTCGATGAAAGTGACCGGGTCTTTACCCTCTATCCTTTCTGGGAATCCTAAGGCGCGTACATTGTTGCGGCGCATGCGATTTTCCAAATCATCTAAGCGCGCTGCATGCTGATCTGCAAGATGGCAGTTATACTTTTAAATCTCTCTGCATGGGTACTAAATCATCTTCAATTACACTGACCCTGCTCTCCACTGCAGCTGTGCGCTCTCTTAGCTTTTGCATATCCTGTCTCACAAAGGATATCTCAGCCTTAACACCTTTCACTTCATCAGTCAGGGTTGAGATGGATCTGTTACATATAGTCACTGCAGAGAGAATGTCTCTGAGAGTGGGTTCAGCATTATCCAGGGGCATGATTGGTGTCTGAGTGCCCTGATAGGAATGTGATACTGTACTCACTGCGGCCCAGTCAGCAGGGGATCCAGCGCCATCCTCCAGTGGAATAGTATTATCCATCTCCAGCTGGCTTCCTTCTTCTTCACTGAGGTCAGATGTGGGTGATGGTGGTTCTTTTGATGATTTATTGCCAAACAGGAGTTTCTGGGCAGCCTCCTTTATATTTTTCCTTTTGTGATCGCTGTGGCAGAGCGCCATCTTGGGCCTGTGCTGCGGGCGGGCCGCCACCATCCTTGCCCCGTTTTGGCATGTTTTGTGGCCGCAAATCGGTCGGGTGAACTGGTCTGCTGAGGCCCAGATAGCGTGCGGTTCCGATCGGAAGTATCAGCGGGCTGGATGGGTGATCCAAAGGATGATTACCAGGATTTTCGGCGGAGCTGAGGAGAAGTGCGTCCTGCTACATGCGCTGCCTGGCCACGCCCCCCAGAACGGTTGTTTAAATTGATTCGTGTATGTCTTGAAGGAATCTACAGTAGCTCACAAAAGTGAGTACACCCCTCACATTTTTGTAAATGTTTGAATATATCTTTTCATGTGACAACACTGAAGAAGTGACACTGCTACAGTGAGTGTACAGCTTGTATAACAGTGTAAATTTGCTGTCCCCTCAAAATAACTCAACACACAGCCAATAATGTCTAAACCACTGGCAACAAAAGTAAGTACACCCCTAAGTAAAAATGTCCAAATTGGTCCAAAAGTGTCAATATTTTGTGTGGCCACCATTATTTTCCAGCACTGCCTTAACCCTCTTTGGCATGGAGTTCACCAGAGCTTCACAGGTTGCCACTGCAGCCCTCTTCCACTCCTCCATGATGACATCACAGAGCTGGTGGATGTTCGAGACCTTGCGCTCCTCCATCTTCCATTTAAGGATGCCCCACAGATGCTCAATGTCTGGGGACATGCTTAACCTGTCCATCACCTTTACCCTCAGCTTCTTTAGCAAGACAGTGGTCTTCGTGGAGGTGTGTTTGGGGTCGTTATCATGTTGGAATACTGCCCTGCGGCCCATTCTCCAAAGGGAGGGGATCATGCTCTGCTTCAGTATGTCACAGTACATGTTGGCATTCATGGTTCCCTCAATGAACTGTAGCTCCCCAGTGCCGGCAGCACTCATGCAGCCCCAGACCATGACACTCCCACCACCATGTTTGACTGCAGGGAAGACACACTTGTCTTTGTACTCCTCACCTGGTTGCCGCTACACACGATTGACACCATCTGAACCAAATAAGTTTATCTAATTCTCATCAGACCACAGGACATGGTTCCAGTAATCCATGTCCTTAGTCTGCTTGTCTTCAGCAAGCGATTTGTGGGATTTCTTGTGCATCATCTTTAAAAGGGGCTTCCTTCTGGGATAACAGCTATGCAGACCAATTTGATGCAGTGTGCATCGGGACATCGGGAAATGTCTCACTGCTTGTGATCTGCGCTGCGCCGTGCCTGGCGGGCTCGGCACGTGCAGCATGCAAACACGCCGGAGCTCATCCTTAGTGCAGCATATGGTTTGAGCATTGACAGGCTGACCCCCCCACCCCTTCAACCTCTGCAGCAATGCTGGCAGCACTCATACATCTATTTCCCAAAGACAACCTCTGGATATGACGCTGAGCATGTGCGCTCAACTTCTTTGGTTGACCATGGCGAGGCCTGTTCTGAGTGGAACCTGTCCGATTAAACCACTGTATGGTCTTGGCCACCATGCTCCAGCTCCGTTTCAGGGTCTTGGCAATCTTCTTATAGCCTAGGTCATCCTTATTTAGAGCAACAATTCATTTTTTTTTTTTAGATCTTCAGAGAGTTCTTTGCCATGAGGTGCCATGTTGAACTTCCAGTGACGAGTGAGAGCAATAACACCAAATTTAACACACCTGCTCCCCATTCACACCTGAGATCTTGTCACACTAACGTGTCACATAACACAAGGGAGGGAAAATCGCTAATTGGGCCCAATTTGGACATTTTCACTTAAGGGTGTACTCACTTTTGTTGCTAGCTGTTTGGACATTAATGGCTGTGTTGAGTTATTTTGAGGGGACAGCAAATTGACACTGTTATACGAGCTGTACACTCACTACTTTACATTGTAGCAAAGTGTAATTTCTTTGTCACATGAAAAGATGTAATAAAATATTTACAAAAAATGTGAGGGGTGTACTTATTATTGTGAGATACTGTTTATATAAAACAAAGTTTTTTTTGTGGTGCCTCATCCCATGTTGGATTTGAACTTGGCATTGTTCTTTAAGAAGGAAAGCCTGCAGTTCTGTGAGGTATGAAGATATTTTTATGGAGGCAATGTCATCCTAAAATAAACAATAAGTTTGCTCCATATGGTGAAAGAAAAATGCTGCAAAGAAGAAAACCTTTCTTTTCCCTGGCCCCTAGGACTATTGAGAGCAACAATGGAAACTAAAGACCTTTATGAAATTACCAATACTTTACTGGATCCTCCAAAAAGTTTGCAACAAATGTTAAATGATGAATACATTTGTCCAACTACCTATACATCTGGATTTATCCTCTTGACACCTGGATAGTTGTCTCTGCCTTAGTTTTGGAATCCATGGCAACTGTGTCAAAATTCCAGCTTTTGACACAACATGCAATTTGCTCTATATTTTGCATCCTTTTTATGGAAGTTTTTCAGACAGGCTTAAGGAGTGCCACAAAATGCCTACAGGAATGGCATTCAAATTAAACTGCAAAAACTGGGTCATATACCATCAAAGCTTGATGTGTAATAATATAACCAAACCCAGTGCAGCTGACCTGAACATATGGAGATGTGGTATGGAAAAGAGATATTGGTGGACAGCGCTCAATGGGTTGGATATCAGGACAATGAGATGTAGCCATAAAATAAAAACAATGTTTTTATTTTTTCAATAAACAAATTGTTGACTAAAAAGATAAAATAATGAGTTGAGCCTACAATACCGCTAAAGGCCCCAAGGGCGTTGAGGCCTTAACATCATCTAGAATACCAGACTGTGGAGCAGGGGGGGTGCCAATATTCATGCTGTTTAGAATGGAGTCCTGGTCCAGAAAGAAGGGGCCCACGGGCCAGAGGCAGAGGTACGGGCTGGTGTGGAGGGGGACGATACCGTGGAATGGTATGTTGTCACCAGGAGCCCTGCAGGAGGCTAGAAATGCGGCCTTGTTACGTGCCCATTGTGATGGGAAAGATCAGACGGCCAAACAACCAGAGCCGGAACCAGGAGAGCCAAGTCGTAAGAGGGGCGGGCGGGTCTGGATGATGGGAGGTGTAAGTCATAGGACTATGACAAAGCGCATGCATGCGAAATGTGTCGTCACGGCAACAGACGCGTTTTGTATCATACTGGGGAACTTAGACCAGCCATACACAGTTCATATCTCGGTCGGTTCACCAAGAACCGGCCGAGATTCGAACCTTTAACCAGTTGCCGACCACCGCACGACGATGTACGTCGGCAGAATGGCACGGGCAGGAAAAAGGACTTACAGGTACATCCTTGCCTGGTCCGATCGGACCTCCCCCGCCCCCCCCCCCCCCCCCCCCCCCCGGCAAATCCTCGGCGCGATCGGTGGTGATGGGGAGGCCATCCATTTTTTCTGATTACTGCATGGTGTCAGTTTGTGACAGTGTGTTTAGGGCAGTTAGGGTTAGCCCCCTTTAGGTCTAGGGTACCACCCTAACCCCCCCTAATAAAGTTTTAACCCCTTGATCACCCCCCATCACCAGTGTCGCTAAGCAATAATTTTTCTGATCTCTGTATTAGTGTCACTGGTTACGCTAGTTAGGGAGGTAAATATTTAGGTTCGCCGTCAGCGTTTTATAGCGTCAGGGACCCCCATATACTACCTAATAAAGGTTTTAACCCCTTGATTGCCCCCTAGTTAACCCTTTCACCACTGATCACCGTATAACTGTTACAGGTGACGCTGGTTAGTTCGTTTATTTTTTTTATAGTGTCAGGGCACCCGCCGTTTATTACCGAATAAAGGTTTAGCCCCCTGATCGCCCGGCGGTGATATGCGTCGCCCCAGTCAGCGTCAGATTAGCGCCAGTACCGCTAACACCCACGCACGCAGCATACGCCTCCCTTAGTGGTATAGTATCTGATCAATATCTGATCCGATCAGATCTGTACTAGCGTCCCCAGCAGTATAGGGTTCCCAAAAACGCAGTGTTAGCGGGATCAGCCCAGATACCTGCTAGCACCTGCGTTTTGCCCCTCCACCCGGCCCAGCCCACCCAAGTGCAGTATCGATCAATCACTGTCACTTACAAAACACTAAATGCATAACTGCAGCATTCGCAAAGAGTCAGGCCTGATCCCTGCGATCGCTAACAGTTTTTTTGGTAGCATTTTGGTGAACTGGCAAGCACCAGTGGCCTAGTACACCCCGGTCGTAGTCAAACCAGCACTGCAGTAACACTTGGTGACGTGGCGGGTCCCATAAGTGCAGTTCAAGCTGGTGAGGTGGCAAGCACAAGTAGTTTCCCGCTGCCACCAAGAAGAAGACAAACACAGGCCCGTCGTGCCCATAGTGCCCTTCCTGCAGCATTCGCCAACCCACCACTTCTGCAGCGCCCGTACTTCCCCCATTCACATCCCCAACCAAATGCAGTCGGCTGCATGAGAGGCATTTTCTTTATGTCCTCCCGAGTACCCCTACCCAACGAACCCCCCAAAAAAGATGTTGTGTTTGCAGCAAGCGCGGATATAGGCGTGACACCCGCTATTATTGTCCCTCCTGTCCTGACAATCCTGGTCTTTGCATTGGTGAATGTTTTGAACGCTACCATGCACTAGTTGAGTATTAGCGTAGGGTACAGCATTGCACAGACTAGGCACACTTTCACAGGGTCTCCCAAGATGCCATCGCATTTTGAGAGACCCGAACCTGGAACCGGTTACAGTTTTATAAAAGTTAGTTACAAAAAAAAAGTGTAAAAAAAAATATATATATATATAAAATAAAAAAAAAAATAGTTGTCGTTTTATTGTTCTCTCTCTATTCTCTCTCTATCGTTCTGCTCTTTTTTACTGTATTCTATTCTGCAATGTTTTATTGTTATTATGTTTTATCATGTTTGCTTTTCAGGTATGCAATTTTTTATACTTTACCGTTTACTGTGTTTTATTGTTAACCATGTTTATGCCTTCAGGTACGCCATTCACGACTTTGAGTGGTTATACCAGAATGATGCCTGCAGGTTTAGGTATCATCTTGGTATCATTCTTTTCAGCCAGCGGTCGGCTTTCATGTAAAAGTAATCCTAGCGGCTAATTAGCCTCTAGACTGCTTTTACATGCAGTGGGAGGGAATGCCACCCCCCCCCCCCCCCCCCCCCCCCCACCGTCTTCTGTGTTTTTCTCTGGCTCTCCTGTCTCAACAGGGAACCTGAGAATGCAGCCGGTTATTCAACCAGCTGACCATAGAGCTGATCAGAGACCAGAGTGGCCCCAAACATCTCTATGGCCTAAGAAACCGGAAGCTACTAGCATTTCATGACTTAGATTTCGCCGGATGTAAACAGCGCCATTGGGAAATTGGGAAAACATTTTATCACACCGATCTTGGTGTGGTCAGGTGCTTTGAGGGCAGAGGAGAGATCTAAGGTCTAATAGACCCCAATTTTTTCAAAAAAAAAAGAGTACCTGTCACTACCTATTGCTATCATAGGGGATATTTACATTCCCTGAGATAACAATAAAAATGATTAAAAAAAAATGAAAGGAACAGTTTAAAAATAAGATAAAAAAGCAAAAAAAATAATAAAGAAAAAAAAAAAAAAGCACCCCTGTCCCCCCCTGCTCTTGCACTAAGGCAAGCTTTGGTTTGGCGTCAAATGTAAACAGCAATTGCACCATGCATGTGAGGTATCACCACGAAGGTCAGATCGAGGGCAGTAATTTTAGCAGTAGACCTCCTCTGTAAATCTAAAGTGGTAACCTGTAAAGGCTTTTAAAAATGTATTTATTTTGTTGCCACTGCACGTTTGTGCACAATTTTAAAGCATGTCATGTTTGGTATCCATGTACTCGGCCTAAGATCATCTTTTTTATTTTATCAAACCTTTGGGCAATATAGTGTGTTTTAGTGCATTAAAATTTTAAAAAGTGTGTTTTTTCCCCAAAAAATGCGCTGCGCAAATACTGTGTGGAAAAAAAAAAAAATGAAACACCCACCATTTTAATCTGTAGGGCATTTGCTTTAAAAAAAATATATAATGTTTGGGGGTTCAAAGTAATTTTCTTGCAAAAAAAAATAATTTTTTCATGTAAACAAAAAGTGTCAGAAAGGGCTTTGTCTTCAAGTGGTTAGAAGAATGAGTGATGTGTGACATAAGCTTCTAAATGTTGTGCATAAAATGCCAGGACAGTTCAAAACCCCCCCAAATGACCCCATTTTGGAAAGTAGACACGCCAAGCTATTTGCTGAGAGGCATGTCGAGTCCTTGGAATATTTTATATTGTGACACAAGTTGCGGGAAAGAGACAATTTATTTTTTTATTTTTTTTTTTGCACAAAGTTGTCACTAAATGATATATTGCTCAAACATGCCATGGGAATATGTGAAATTACACCCCAAAATACATTCTGTTGCTTCTCCTGAGTACGGGGATACCACATGTGTGAGACTTTTTGGGAGCCTAGCCGCGTACGGGACCCCGAAAACTAAGCACCGCCTTCAGGCTTTCTAAGGGCGTAAATTTTTTATTTCACTCTTCACTGCCTATCACAGTTTCGGAGGCCATGGAATGCCCAGGTGGCACAGCCCCCCCCCCCCAAATGACCCTATTTTGGAAAGTAGACACCCCAATCTATTTGCTGAGAGGTATAGTAAGTATTTTGCAAACCTCACTTTTTGTCACAAAGTTTTGAAAATTGAAAAAAGAAAAAAAAATGTTTTTTCTTGTCTGTCTTCATTTTCAAAAACAAATGAGAGCTGCAAAATACTCACCATGCCTCTCAGCAAATAGCTTGGGGTGTCTACTTTCCAAAATCGGGTCATTGGGGGGGGCGTTGTGCCACCTGGGCATTCCATGGCCTCTGAAACTGTGATAGAGGCAGTGAAGAGTGAAATAAAAAATTTACACCCTTAGAAATCCTGAAGGCAGAGATTGGTTTTCGGGGCCCTGTACGCGGCTAGGCTCCCAAAAAGTCCCACACATGTGGTATCCCCATACTCGGGAGAAGCAGCTAAATGTATTTTGGGGTGCAATTCCACATAGCCCATGGCCTATGTGAGCAATATATCATTTAGTGACAACTTTGTGCAAAAAAAAAAAAATTTGTCACTTTCCCACAACTTGTGTCAAAATATAAAATATTCCATGGACTCAACATGCCTCTCAGCAAATAGCTTGGGGTGTCTACTTTCCAAAATGGGGTCATTTGGGGGTGGGGGGGTTGTGCCATCTGGGCATTTTATGGCCTTCAAAACTGTGATAGGTAGTGAGGAGTGAAATCAAAAATTTACGCCCTTAGAAATCCTGAAGGCGGTGATTGGTTTTCGGGGTCCCGTACGCGGCTAGGCTCCCAAAAATTCCCACACATGTGGTATCCCCGTACTCAAGAGAAGCAGCTGAATGTATTTTGGGATGCAATTCCACATATGCCCATGGCCTGTGTGAGCAATATATCATTTAGTGAAAACTTTTTGTAATTTTTTTTTTTTTGTCATTATTCAATCATTTTGGACAAAAAAAAAATAATATTCAATGGGCTCAACATGCCTCTCAGCAATTTCCTTGGGGTGTCTACTTTCCAAAATGGGGTCATTTGGGGGGGTTTTGTACTGCCCTGCCATTTTAGCACCTCAAGAAATGACATAGGCAGTCATAAACTAATAGCTGTGTCAATTCCAGAAAATGTACCCTAGCTTGTAGACGCTATAACTTTTGCGCAAACCAATAAATATACACTTATTGACTTTTTTTTTTACCAAAGACATGTGGCCGGATACATTTTGGCCTAAATGTATGACTAAAATTGAGTTTATTGGATTTTTTTTATAACAAAAAGTAGAAAATATCATTTTTTTTCAAAATTATCTGTCTTTTTCCGTTTTATAGCGCAAAAAATAAAAACGGCAGAGGTGATCAAATACCATCAAAAGAAAGCTCTATTTGTGGGAAGAAAAGGATGCAAATTTCGTTTGGGTACAGCATTGCATGGCCGCGCAATTAGCAGTTAAAGCGACGCAGTGCCAAATTGTAAAAAGTGCTCTGGTCAGGAAGGGGGTAAATCCTTCTGGGGCTGAAGTGGTTAATGGGCAGGGTGAATGTACCTAGTTGATTCATCGTTCAGCTCGGGTACGACCAGCCTGCCGGATTTTCTTATGATTAATTATCTTCTCCTGCAGGAAAGAAATTCGCTCCGTGTATTGCCTGCCTTAGACTGCATACTAAAAAAATTTTTTCAGAAGGAGAAATATTATGGTTCATTATGCTCTTACTAAGTGGTATCATTTTCTGTTGCCGTGTTTTATGCTGGGTTGATAATCTGTTGTGTGCTTGACATGCTCTTGTTGATTAGTTTAACAGAATATTGCTATGCTATGCGATCTCAACATGGCTTTCATCTATACTAAATGTTATTGGAATAAGTTAGTATAGACTTTTACAGCTGTTGTGAAGGGGACAGTGTTGACAGTCTAAAAAGTTCACTTCAGAACTTCTCTCTACATACAAGTCTATGAGAATGCAGACACAGGTCAATTGCACAGGTCAATTGCGCCTGCAATAAGGTCTTAATGATCTCAGAAGAGTCTCAAATTGATGTAAAAAACAAATTGCATTTCCCCTCAAAGCCTGACTACACAGACCCATGGTTTTCACATAACTAAACTGTATTATGTGAATTCACAGTCTAGTGTACTTGTTCTCACGCATTAGCACATATTTACCCCTGGGGGGGTATTTGATGATTACTGTACAGTAGCCACTTATAAACGAATGAATGAAACATGACAATGCAGAGTAGTAGTACTACCTGATGTCCACTAGATGGTAGAATAGTATGTTTTGATAGTCTGTGCCATTTGTAGGAAAATACAGTGAGAGCAATTAACACTTGAGCAGCTGTGCATGGCAACCAATCAGCTTTAAGCTTTTATGTCCAAAGACTAACTGAACAAGCTGAGGTTAGAAGGTGATTGTTTGCCATGCACTGCTGCTCCAGATGCTGTCTGCTCCAGTTTAAGTAAATTCCCCCTAATGACCTTAACAATTATTTATGGCTTATAATAAATGCTGTGGTCATCTGATAATTCAAAGGAAACGAAGTTGGGGAAAGGAGCGCTCCGTGCATATTTCCCGTACCTCAGGTTGACGCGCTGCTCTTGCGATCTGCATGCAAATGCCAGTGTATTAACAGCGCACCGTAAATCAAATTCAGATCAATTTGCCTGATACTGTAGTGCCATGTGTTTTGGTGTGGTGCATTTTTAAAAGTGGGGTAAGTACTACTTTTTGTGCCGTTCAGTGCCTTTTCCAATGAATGGGCTGTCAAAACTCATCGCATGGGTGTGAACTGGCCCTCTAGCCACCAATGATATGATGTTCAGCTTCACTATAGATTTATTTTGTACACAGTTTGCATCAGTCAGCCCTACCATGAAGATGACAATAATTCTTTTGAAATCACCAATGCAGTTGTTAGATGCCTTTTCTCAGTAAAATGATGTAGAACAAAGATGTTTTATTTGAATAATATAAAAAAGCTTCATAATTGTACTTTACAAGACACAAAGAACTTTGAATGGACATTTGCCACTAAAAGGCAGGGATTCTCGCTCAGGCATAATCCTCCCCAGCTCAGCTAACTTTTTAGCTAATGTTCTTAGGTAATGGATATGCCTACATATGTGATAATAAGTACTAAAGCGCTGGTATGATTTAAAACTGAAAAGTGAAAAAAATTTTTTAAAAAGATAACAGCTGCAACCAATAAAGTGATCTCACACTAATACAGTACATAAACTAAAAATAATTGGTGCGCTAATATCACACTATGATGAAGCACAGTGCCACCTAATTACACGTGAAAATTGTGACACCCATTCACCCAACAAACTAGGCACAAAAAGTGTCTGGATTTCTTGCATACATCTGCCGGAGACTTTTTATGCCTAGTTTGGGTGAATGGGTAGTGCACAGGAGATTATTACTATTGGATTTTTAGCTTCTGTTACAGAAGATCCACATTGTATTTTGTATTGCATTTATATTTTTGCACTGAATTTATATGTGACTGACAGTTTGGTTTTTTACTTTTTGACACATTGTCACAATTTTCACGTGTAATTAGGTGGCACAATGCTTCATCATAGTGTGATATTAGTGCACCAATTATTTTTAGTTTATGCCTCTGAGGATTTTAATGTGTGAGCTTTAGTGCTATACTTTCTGGCATTTTCCTAACAACCTTTAGGGGGCAGGGGAGGGTTTCATCCAGCTACATTGCTGTGGCCAGTAGGCCAAGTATGACTGTATCTGAATCCCGCTTGCAAGAGTAGAGAAGGTCCACAATTGTGGTGAACTCCAGCGTGCGCTTTACCATGAGACTTTGCTAGTAGGGTGCTCTGCAGGACCTGGCAGGCCAATGATCCCCCAGGGGATGATGGGTGGGGGGTTTAACGAGTCCCTGAAGGTCCTGCCATAATGAGTGAAGATTGGACCTGCAGTTGGGACTGGTGAGCGCCTTGGGTCCAAGTGGAGCAGGTGGCAACATTCCCCTAAAGTGTGTATGTGGGCTGTTTTTTTCAGGCAGAGCTCTACAAAATATTAGCGCTGTACAGAAGAGGCAGACCAGCGCCACGCATGATGGCGTCATTGTGAGCATATGCACAGGCACAGTTTTTCTGGTACTCTTGGGTGCAGCAACACGTGTTTTACAGGATACTGCTGATTAGTATGCCCAGTGGTTCATCTGACACAGCAACTTCAGCACAAGGGCACGGCAAGTATCTGGGGACTTGTTCACAGGGAGTGACTACCACTTAGGTGTTTTGGCTCCTGCTCACACTTCTCTCAGCTGGGAGACTGCTCCCCTCAGGGTATAAAAGACCTACAAGCTCTCAGCGTGCCATGGGCAGGCAGAGAGGTGGAGGGGAAGGATGATGAGGTAGACTCCCAAATCCCTACTGGGGAGAAAGGCCCACCTGCACAGTTTTCCTTGCAATGGCTCCCGAAAAGGTCAGATTAGCTCTGCCCTTATCTGGTATGTCTACTGTCTCAGGGGCACAATCCCCTGCTTCCTTTGTATCAAGGGAGTAGCCATTATGGTCTAAGATCAGCTCCCAGGGGTTTTCAATGTGTTGAAACACCTGGAATGCAAACGTAGACATTCTTCTGGGAGGATGATGTGTTGGAGGAACATCCTCAAAATGAGGAAGAGGAGGAGGCTGTCTAGAATGAAGGAGTATGGGATATGAAAAAAACAAAGATATATACTTACCTGTGTGATGCTGCAGCTGTCCCACATCGGCTCTAATACAAAGAACTGAAAGTTTAAATGACCACTGATCCCTCGGCTCTCTGTCTGCATGGGATGGAAAACGGTGATGTCCCATCTTGGCTCTAAGACCAAGAACTGAGCGATCAAATGACTGATCACTCAGCTCTCGGTCTGCTTGAAACAGAAAGCAGTGACTGTTAGTCACCATTTTCCTTGGTAAAAGATTTTGTACAGGGTGTCAAACAGATTGTTTTCATTGTGCATCCCCCTTTGACTCTGTGGGAACCTTAACTTGGTTTTGTTTTGCAGATTTCATTTGAGCCTCTTCAAGAGATGTTCTTGTTGCTTGTTACAGACAAGGTTGTCATTTTGATTGGCCTTATCTTAGATCTTAGGATCTCGAAGTTGGCTCTGCTCTCCTGCAAGTAGTCTTCACCAGTTAAGATGGTGTTGAAATTTCGGTCGTTTTTGTTTTTTTAAAGCAAGGTGGTTTGGGACACAGGATTGGGACAAAAGGATAGTAACAAAATGTCCTAAGGAGAAGATGCTTTACTCTTTGGATGATAAAATTTATCTGAAGTCAGCCGCTTCTTTTCAACAATCTGATTCCCTGTTTGTTTTGCCTGAGGGTCCTCGCAAGAGAGAGGCTGCCTCTTAAGCCACTATTTCTTGGTGCATTCATCAGCCCATTGGGTTTGGGGTTATTGCTTTGTTGGCCACCCCTCATATTCAGTGCTTTGAGACATGCCAAGTAGTCATTAATATGAAGTCCTCTGTGTCTTGTGACAGTTCGGAAATTGGGATTTTTGGTCTATTTCCTTCTTTCTTCCTGTCTCTTTAACGGTTAATGATTCAGGATGTGCAGTAGGAAATATCTTCTAGACAAAACGGCATTCAAATACACTTTTTGGAATGTTCTTCAGCTTTATGTTGTGGTCTTGAGATTCCCTATTACTCCCTGTCTCAAGTCACAGAATTGTCACCAGAAAATCTAACCATTGACCACAGACAGCAGATAAACCTGAGTGGTACTGAGCATTCCCACTCTACCTTAAAAAAACAAAAACAAAAAAAAAAATGGTTTGTTGTCGGTACTTTATTTTCAGCTATATAGTTTCTTTTTAACTATTTGAGGACCACAGCTTTTCTCCCTTGTTCTGTGAAAAAGTAATTAGTACAACCCCTGGCATTAACCTCAAAATATAATCAACAAAATCTTTTGAGTGTATGGGATACAAGATTGAATTTTACATAATGTAGCCAAATTGTACAGCCACAAGTCCAAGTCTACATCACTGTAGATGACAGCTGCTTTCTGCAGTGACTAAAATCTGTATCAAATTGCCTCTTCACCATACTTACCCTAATTTGCCCTCCCTATAATCTTGCCAGTCTTTTCAATCTATTTTCAAACTGAAAATAGCAGGAAACTATAGCATCCAATGGGAGGACTTGATCGTGTACAATTTATTTTTTTTGTTCAATGAGTGAGTAAATGAGTATGTGAATAAGGAAAAGGAATGACAACATAGTGTGTTAGCAAAGTAATTAGTATATTGTTTGTTAGCGTTATTAGTATTCATTGCTATCTGGTTTCTTCTTTTTACATACTTTTCTTTTCTTTAAATCTTGCCAAGGTGCAGAGTTTTGCAATTTTGCTCTAAGTGCAGCAATGAGTTTTTATTGACTTGGATAGGTTTCACAAGATCAGGTCTGTAATACTAGAAAGGAGAGAGGGGATGGCAAAAAAAGCACATAGAGAATCTGGTAAAAAAAATAAAAATTGGCCTTGTTGAATCTCTGACTGACTTTGGGACTGATTTGGACACCCCACATGTAAAGAGATTTCTTTATTTTGTACTCACCTAAAATTATTTTATTCTGCTGTCCTTGCGACTGTTTTTAGTCCTTTTGTTGTTGGTCTGTTGCCATAGTTAAATGTATGTTATTTAAATTTTTGCCTTATATGGATTTCACTTTCTGCTACATCTGAACTCCTGAGCCGGTGTCGGGGTATAGCCACTAGAGGGAGCTGACACCTTTTCGATTTGTGTAGTGTACAAACAGTGTAGTGTAGTGTATTTATTTTGAAGAACCTAAAGGGTCGTTACACCCAAAACGTACACTTTTAGAGTTTGAGAGAATCTGGAAAATATGGATGAGGCTCAGGTTGAGCGGGAGTTCCACTTGAAAACCAACCTGTTCACATTTAGGCAAATGGGTAAACATATATTTAGTCTGTTTGAACGCCAGCTGATGATTGCAAACAAATATCAGTTGGGGACCTGTCATTTTGCAGTGGTAGCACTACTGCCACAAAATGACAGATCCCTGGCCAGCTAGTGTTAGAAAAAATAAAACAGCCTGTGGCCCCCTTACAATTCATTTCAGAGCCATATTCAGGCATGCATCCTGAGTGGCCAGGAAGGAAAGAGCAGCCAGCTTGTGAACCCCTAATTTCCCCTCCGTGAACCAGACCAGGCCACTGACAAGAAGAGAGAATTTGTCACCATGTTGAGGCGACCTGGGCCTCATCCCCAAGTCGTTTTGCAAGTCGCCGTGGAAGTCGTGTGCAGGTCGCCTCGCCCCTGTGTGAACCGAGGGCTAAGGCTTCATGTACACTGCTGCTGATAAACGGGACGTTCTGAGGCAGTTGACTGCTTTTTTCAGCTGCCCCTGAACTCATTCAATGTTATCTTATCAGTACATGTACACAGGTTCATTTAATGTCGTTTTTAGGCAGTTGAGTTTAGAGGCCTTTTTTTGGAAAGCAAAAAAATGAGTTCAGACACTGAGTTTAGAGGCATTTCAAGAGCCAAAAGCAGTAACTCACATTTAGCCACGTTTCGTTTACAGACGTTTTTCATTTTTGGCTATTTTGAGAAAAAAAATTTTTTTTTTTTCCAAACGCTTCTAAACGTAAACGCGGCATGTAAACGCAGCAAAATAGACGGTTTAAACGTGGGTTACTATCTGTTAAGTTAAATCGTTAAGGAGAGGTTGTAAAAACGTCACGTGTACGTTAAGCCTTGACATACGTTTAGCAGCAGCAGTGTACATGAGACCTAATGAAGTTGAAATTAAAAAAAAAATCATAATACAATGTGTTTAAAAAAAATAAAGTCCTTGCTGCCCCTTTACACACCTGCAAATGCAAAGGTGTGCCCAAGGTAGGTGTGCATATAAACGATGACTGCACCACACATGTGAGGTATCGCCTCGAGCACCAGCATGAGAACAATAGTTCTAGCGTCAGAGCTCCCAGTTAACTTTAAACTGATGAGTAAAGGCTTTAAAAGTGTTGTCTATGGAGATTTTTGGGTACCATTATTTTTTGCGATATCAATTGTTTTTCTGTGTGAACGGTGTCCATGGTGGATGGGCTTTGGGGGGTAGTGCAATGCAAGGCACCGTTTCCCTTTTTTTATTTTTTGTTCACTTTATTAAAAATGTCACAAAATGATATTTAATTTATTTCTATGCCCCACTTCTCAGCTACAATGCATAGAGACTGCATGCGCTCCAGTGTGAACAGGGAACATAAAAAAACAATTCTGTGTGACCTTGTGCAGACTAACATTTTTCAAGTGCAGAAAACCGCTGCACAAGTGTGAATGAACCCTAACAAAGTAGATCATACAGCTGATCTGAGAGGTTTTTTTTTTGTGAGGATCACCTTTTTCTTGTTAAACTGCTGGTTTGCATACAGCTAAGGGAGATCTGTGATGATCGCATTAGTTGAAGGATGAGGCTTCTTTGCTAAATTCTAAGAAAATAGCAGAATGCGTCGGATTTTCTTTCATCCTAAACGTATATTTATTTAGTGTACCATTTTATATATTTCCTAAGTGCAGAGCTTTATCCAGGGCTGCGCGTATTCTATGTTCACTTTATTTCTAAGGAAATGTAATTCCTAAAGTAGCAGACTTCTGGCACATTATAACTGTAGTCAAATCTTTCTGGCTTGGTAGGAGTGATTTAACAATAATTACACAAATCCTTATAAAATTCATTGCCTTATTGATATATTCACAAGCTCCAATGTTCTCCATATCGTTCACTACAACACTGCTGGATTTATGAAGAATTTGACACTAGACAGTGAAAGTTATACATGAGGATAAAAGTATACAATATGTTGTGGCGCTCCATATTTTCTTATCGGGTATCATTTAGGACACCTCCCTCACTCATATAAATGTCACTGTCACTCTATGTACTATGTGGTCTATTACCTTTGCTGTTTAGCAAGTAGTTGCTCCTTGTCTGCAGCTTTCTAGGTGAATCATTTACATAATGGCACCTGTAAATGTCCTAGCCTTTCATGACTCAGTAGTTTCTGCTTTCATGTCAAGGGCAATGATAATAGAAATCATCTTAACAGTGTTTTCTCTAGTTAGCCTGGCAGGTATGTGAGCACTTTTTCATAACCTGAACATGTGATTTCAAAAATTGCATTAGTGGTGGCTTTATCAATGCATTATTCCTGATGTTGACATTTAAATTACATTTCCAGTTTAAAAGGGGTGTTGGGTGGGTATAAATGTAATAGTTAGATGGAGAACAACATATCAGGTTGTCTCTTATAGTCTCTGAAGTCTTTGATCTATTCCCATATAACTGTTTAAAGTGTCAATATATTATTTATGAATTAAAGTAAAAGGTTTGATGAACTATGCATTTTTTTGTAATATATTTTTAAAGGAACCTACACATTGTGAAGCCAATCCTGATCTCATCTTTGAAGATATGGAGGTTATGACAGATTTTGAACTGCACAGGCTTTGCAATGAATTCTCAAGCCTATCCACATTTACACTTGAAAAGCAGCTCCTTTTAGATTCTGGGAAATTTGAGGTGCTGGAGAACTTACTATCTGACCTGAAGAAGAAGGTAATTTTCTTTTCCATTTTTTTACAAGTAGGAATTTTGTACTTCCCATATAATTATTTTCTTGAAGTCCACTGAGAAACACTGAAAATCTTTAACCTTTGGGGTATACTGCTGCCAACAGGATGATTGAGCATTGGTAAACTGTAGGACAGCCAGAATAACCCAATCCTACTATCAGTATTTCTCAGTTTTGTATAAAAACAGTACCAAGAGAGAGTTGACTGCAAGAAAAGGATTTCACGATAAATACAAAAAAACTATTTATTTTTTATTCTAGTCTATTGGTTAACACACACAGTCTTTCACCTTCAAGACTTTCAAATGCAGTTTAACTGATGGGTGGGCAAGAGAGCAAGGGATCTCTGTCAGGCTCGAAATTAACAATATAAAAGCAACGTCCTGGTTGGAGGAAGATCAGAACTGAACTAGGTCAGAAAGTGGTCAACTTAACCTGATCCCAGTTCCAAAAAAACTTGGGGTTCCATGTTGTGATACACTGTCAAGGTAGACACTCAGAGGCATTTAATGGGCATGTGTTCCCTGAGGATGAAATAGAGTAGAATTACCTCCAAGGAGTTAAAACGGTGGTTCTTGAAAAAAACAAAGAAAGTTTAGATCCCGCAGAATTACAAGGGACAAATAGGGTATAGTAAATGGTAACTTCCCAGAGCATTCCCTGCTCCCACCAGAGGCACATTTGAGTTTATGGACCGCTTCTCCAAGTCCAGATGTAACCACTTGGGGGAAGTCTGGCCTCCATTACCCTCAGAAAAACACAGCAAACAGGACTAGAACATGACGTTCCATTCAGGTCAGGATCTGAATTACCTCTCACCATCTCAAAAACTCCTGTTCCTTCTTGATGGGTGAGCCCCCCCCCCCCAAGCACTGTTGCATTGTCCCAACTGGATCCAGATCAGATGTTTCCGGTGATTTATAGAAAGAACCAGTTTTCTGAAGCTCCAAGATATAGACTGAGTGACAAGAATTCAGACAAGAATTAAAGGCTAAGTTCACTTTTTTTCTTTCTAAATTCCAGCTTCCCTATGTATATTTATATACCATTAATGTACCTCTGCTACAGAAGAAAAAATATTTCTGCATATTCTAGGACAGTCAATACCTCAGCCTCCAGTGTCTCCTATAGAAAACTCCTCGATTACTTCCTGGTATTCGTCCTGTTATTTGGGACAGGAAAACCGTTAGAAGGAAGTAGTTCAGCAGCTGACCTAATTAACACACACCTTGTACTTGCTCTCCCACTCCAGGAGATTGCTCCCAACCACCTCTGTAGTTACATGCAGACACTGTCAGTGAGCACCATTCTCACTAAATACCCAGCCATTGTCTTTCTCTGCGTTCAATTGTTTTGTAGCTTACCACCTTCTTGCATAGATTGTTCATTTGGCAGAGTGTAGGGGAGCTGAGCGATCACATAAAAGCCTACGTGAAGCCAAGCTGTAGCACTGAAAACAGCAGAAGTGTGTCCCTGGAAGTCTGTAAAACTCACCATAAATTATACAATCTGTGCAACCTCCTTTTTAGATCTACCATCAGCTATGTAATGTAATGGCCTACCTGATTGGATACAGAGTGATTGGATAGATAGGTGTGTCCTCCTATTGTATAGTTTTGGTGAATTTAGGGAGATTGTACAATCGGATTTTACAGTGTATGGCCACCTACAGTATATACGCCTAAAATGAACTAGTTGCACTTTGGGTACCGTTAACGGCACCCTAAACGCTGAAGCAAACCTGTATTATTGAATGCAATAATGTGCGACAAACGCGGTAACAAATTGTGCAAACCGCAACGCACTAAAATGCCCCATAAGCTACTTTTCTGCGTTTGTCACATATAGAGCAGCTTATTGAAATCAATGGGCAACCCTATGCATGTCATGCAAAAAGTGTGTCAAAAACATGCTTCCACTACGCAGTGTTAATGGGGCCTGAAAGTGAAATTAGTGTGTTAACACCCTGCCCCCTCCCTGAGCTGGATCATAAGAACATTTGACAGCTGAATGGCTCCCTCCTGTGTACTTGTATAAAGGTGGCCATACACTATGCAGTCTGATTGTACAATCTCTGTTCCAATTTACTTAAGATCTACCAGAACTATGGAATAGAATAATCTACCTGAACAATCCATTTAATTTGTATCCTATCAGGCAGGCCCTTGCACTACATAGTTGATGGTAGATCCAAAGGAGATGGTACAATCAAATTGTACAGTGTATGGCCACCTTAAAGTGTTACTAAACCCAGGACCCTTCATTCACTATATCTGGTCTCCCACAGTACACCGAGCATGGAATAGTAAATATAAACTTCTAAATACCTTTTCTCATCAGCAATTAGAGCAGTCTTGTGACTTCTATCAGTGTCTGGTTAAAGCTTATAGAAGGAGTTTTTATTCTCCTCTGACTGTCCTATGAGACTGCAGGACCCCTGATCCTCTGGACAGTGCTGATTGGCCCTGTGCTAATCACATGCACCCTTCTAAGAAAAGAAAACACACTCTAGCAATACACACCAAACTGAACATGTACAGAGTGCTTCCAAAAGCTCTTTTCATGAGAGGGATTGTGGACTGTGGACAGAGAAGACAGGATTAACCCCTTAGTTTCCACAGTGAGTATAACAAGCATGCTTTACTTCATATACAAATTGAAATAGACAAATCATATTACATGTTTACATAGTTGGTTGAAAAAAAAGACATCTAGTTCAACCAAAAAAAAAAAAAAAATACAATCTCATATACACAATCCTTCACCCACAGTTGATCCAGAGGAAGGTGAAAAACCCAGCAAAGCATACTCCAATATGCTACAGCAGGGGGAAAAAAAATTCTTCCTGATCCCCCGAGAGGCAACTGGATTTTCCCTGGATCAACTCTACCTATAAATGTTAGTACCCAGTTATATTGTGTACATTTTAGAAAAGAATCCAGGCCTTTTTTAAAGCAATCTACTGAGCTTGCTAGAACCACCTGGAAGGGAGTCTATACCACATATTCACAGCTCTTACTGTGAAGAAACCTTTCCGTATTTGGAGATTAAATCTTTTTTTTCCTCTAGACGTAAAGAGTGCCCCCTTGTCCTCTGTAATGACTTTAAAGTGAATAACTCAACACCAAGTTCACTATATGGACCGCTTATGTATTTGGACCACATATTGGGATGGCTAGGGCAGAAAAGACATTAGAAAAGGCTTCTATTTAGTGTGAAAAGTGACATTCTGCCTGAACAGGTGAACTTAGTCTTTAAAAAAATGTGAGAAAACAACTATATTATCAGTTAAATGGTGTGGCAAAAATGAAAAGCAGTTATTGCTTGATTGGTCTCTACAATTAAGACATCATTGTGAGATTTTCAGAAATATAGACTTGCTTCTTAATCAAAAGGCTAAACTCCTTTTACAATTCTATGACACTGCAGTAAATCTTATGATTTTGAATGAATTGATAAGCTAATTAAATGTATTTATTTATTTTTTATTATTCTTCATATGATTTGAGCTTAGGGTGACCTGCTAGAGAAAACTTTCCTTAGCAGCCACACTAATTGAATAGTAGCCTCTATGACACCGTGGGGGTTGATTTACTAAAACTGGGATGTACAAAATCTGGTGCCGCTCTGCTTAGAAACCAATCAGCTTCTATGTTTTCATGTCAAAGGTTAATTGAACAAGGTGATACCCCCCCGGTATTATAATGTATAACACCTGATTATTTTTCTTTGCTAAAAGTTGATTTCCTTTAAAACCAAGAAGGAGAAACTTAATAATAGACATTGACATGTAACAAAAACGGCACAAAATCGACCACAAACTCTTTTTATGATGATTTTGCATTTATTTCTGTGCAGGGTGACAGAGTTGTACTTTTCAGCCAGTTCACTATGATGTTAGACGTATTAGAGGTCTTTCTTCAGCACCACCAGCATCGTTATCTCCGACTAGATGGGAAGACGCAGATATCAGACAGGTGTGTCTTTGAAAGTAGAACATGCAATGTGTTCATGCTAGTTTGCATATTAAAGTCTGTTTATGAATGTTTGCCTACCTGTTATTTTTCTTTATATCCATTCTTAGCAAATGCTATCTTGTAAAGCTGGGTCACTGGGTATGGTATTCCACTTCAGGAATGGACACCTTATGCACAATTCAAGGGCCACCTTCTTTGGCAGCAAAAGACAAAAAAAAAAACACAGCTGTAATTGTAGGCCTCATGCACGCACACTACGGTTTTTCTGCGGCTCCTAGATGAATCTGCTTTTTTTTTTTTTGTTTTTCCCCTCTAAACGCCCCTGCATGTTAGCCTGTGTCCATGCACATATATGCGTTTAGAGGCAGAAAAAGAAACCCACTGCCAGCGCGTCCAGAAAAAACGATTTATGCATGTAAATGCGCCGGAATGCACCTAAGCGCTAGGCACATTTAGTACTTGAGCATTAATTTACTTCTGTGGCCAGAAAAAATTATTCTGGTCAATGAAATGAATTAACATCCAAGCACTTGATGCGCCGAAATGCGTTTACAGGCGTCAAGTGTTTTTTCTGCCAAAACACTGTTGCCAGGAGGAAAGGCATTTCAGAAGAGATGAGAAAATGTCCAGTGTGCATGAGGCCTTAGGTGCATTGCTTGCCTTGCTCTTGAGATCTGCCCATCCCTGTTCTGCATCCTTGTAAAGTGTTTTATGCGACACCAGATTTGTAATAACAATGGTTTACAAAGATAGAAATGTGACTGCCTAGCTTATAACGTGAATAGAAACTAATTTGCTTCTACGTGCTCTGGTTGTCTTGGTTGAGAGTGTGCATTATTTCATAACTTGTGAGTTTGCTGAAGTACCTGTCCATATTTACTTTTTATTTTTGCTTATTTTTTTGTAGGATACATCTTATAGATGAATTCAATAGCGACATGGATATATTTATATTCCTTCTATCTACTAAAGCAGGTGGACTTGGGATAAATCTTACCTCAGCAAATGTTGTAATCCTCCATGATATAGACTGTAATCCTTACAATGACAAGCAAGCTGAAGATCGCTGCCATAGAGTGGGCCAAACCAAGTAAAGTTTTAATTTTGCTATAAAAAGCGTGCATCTTTAGTCAAACACTTTTTTTTTTTTCTCTTCTGGTTTTAATAGGCTCGCTATGGGGGAGAATTTCATGTCGGCTTTTTTGTGCTGCCTGTAAGAGATTTCACCCTGCTATCCTTTCCCAGGAGAAAAAAGTTACTATAAACTTCACCTTCTTTACTTTCCTGGTCACAGCCATTTACAGAACTAATGGAGAGAAGATGAATTTCCCAGATAGCAGTAAAAAGATGTCCAGTTCCCTACTTTATCAGCAGAAAAGCAGTGTAAACCAAGCACCATTTACTGTTTAGGCTGAAATGATGTGCAATTATTTTCTCTGCTTGACTTGAGAGTAATTTGACTCTGTTGCAAGCCTAAATTTTAATCTTGGATATGTCTGTAAATGAAAACCCCTTTTCACTTCTTGACAATGTTTGTTTTATTAATTTAGTTCACCACCCTAGCTTTCAAGTAGCCTTGATTGCAGCAATTCCAAATACACCCACTTTATTCTAGATGCTTAGTAATTGTAGGGCTAAAGAACAATTGCTTATTCACAGTTTAAGTAATATGTTTACACAAGCCAATTCCTAAGATATCAGAATACGTATGCCAATGGTTAACTCTATGCAAGCTTTTATTCCAAAGTACAAGTTCTATGCAAGCTTTTATTCCAAAGTACAAGTGCAAGGTATACAAACATCCATCATTAATGGTTAGCTGTAGTAGGAAATATGGCAATAGTCTTACATTTGTCATTTTTGGAAGAAAAAAAAAAAAGACGGTTAAGTTTTATATTCAACATTGTGGTTTTCTTGTGCTTTTAATGATATGATGCATTATACTATTGTAATATGATTTCCTAATCTGAGTAAAATAGACAGCCTGTGTCACTCCAGAATGATTTCCATTTACCTTTTTACTTTTATTTGACTTGCTGGCAGACTCTAAATGCAGGAAAATATGGGCCGTTTTTAAAACTAGGGGTAATTGATCTACCGTATACATTCTGTACGGGACACAGGAATTGATTCTTATACCATTTTTATTATGTGCTACCTTTAGGTGATTAAACTTACAAAAGCTTTGCTGGGTCAGTACATCCATATGTGATGGACCCCTTCTTATGCTGGGGAAGACTGCTTGTTACCTCATGATTCACTAGCAATTTCTGGATCAGTTACCCTTTGTGTACATCTTGGGATCTGTACTCGGACCCCACAATAGTGGGGCCGGCCTGTAATTTTTGCTTTAGACACTGGATCAATTTAACTTGAATAAACGTTTCTCAAATCTGGAAACTTAAACCTGCTATTTCAACTTAGGAATGGTCATTAACCATTTTGCTGTAACATTACTCAGCAAATAGCCTTTTGATTTAGCCCATCATAACAGCCCAATTACAGGCCCGATGCAATTAAGGGAATATCTGGTGTTTTAGTAACCATCATAAAACATTCCAATTTCCAGGCTTAAGTAATAACCCCTAAGCAAATCTCCTGGCTAAATATTGCCCTATTGTAAAAAAGTTTAGCTTGTAGACAAGCAAAAAAAAAACATACCTGGCTGGCTATGCCTACCCATAGATTTAAACTTAAAGCATTTGTTACCCTAAAAAAAAAAAAAAAAAAAAAAGATCCTGCTCCTTTAGAGCATGTTATACAGCACAGTGCTTGTGCTGTGTAATTTGACCCCCTGTATCACCTGTAATACCTGGCCGATCCTGCCAGTTTCCTGCCAGTTTCTGCCCTCTCCCCTGTAAACTTACTCCGGCATATCATGGCTGCTGAGCCCTGATACCGTGGTCAGTTTACGTGTCTCCGTCAGCTGCAGCCCTGCTCTGTCACCTCTGTCGTCCTCCCCCCTCCCCTCCCTGCCTGTCATCTCTTTCCAAAGCATACTGCTATTTAGCAAACGCACAAGTGCTATTAATTCTTAAAGAGGCGCAAAACTGTATATGGCCAGCTTTATTGGTTATTGGTAAAACCATATTCAGTTGAAAACACTTTATAATTTATAATTATAAACACTTAGAATTTAGATCACATTGTAACACTACCTCGAGATCCAGAGTAAAAATGTATCATAGTACTATAAGTGGCCTGAAATAGAGGACTCCTAAGTGGCATGCAGCTCAGCAGAGAAATAGGAGTATTGAGAAAATACAGTCTGTTTCTCAAGAACATGCCCATGTTTGACTAAAAAAAAAAAAGTAAATAAATCTCTTCTGCCCTCTGAAAGATAGAACCTCCATCCCAAAATAGATCCTCTGTTGTTTAAGGCGATGTTTCTTAACTCCAGTCCTCAAGGTGCCCCAACAGGTTTTCAGGATCTCCCTGAAACAGCTGTGGTAATTGTGAAGGCAGCGAAACTAATCAAATCACCTGTGCAAAATAATGGAAAGCCTGAAAACATGACCTGTTGGGGCGCCTTGAGAACTGGAGTTGAGAAACACTGGTTTAAGGTGTAGTAAGAGCACTGGCTTTTTTTTTTTTTCTATATGAAGATGCCGCATCCTTCATGATGGTCAAATTTGGTAGGAGAATAATAACTCGTGTTTATTTTTGTTTGTTTTTTTTCTAAGGGAAGTGAATGTTATCAAGTTAATTGGTAAAGAAACAATCGAAGAGTCAATGTTAAAAATCAGTCAACAAAAATTAAGATTAGAACAAGATATGACGACCACAGATACAGGTATGTCTGCTTGGGAAACCTAGTAAATAAGCAATCATAGTTGCCAGCCCCCCCCAAAAAAATATATATGTTTGAATTATAAGGCTTGCAAATTCTGTTAACACAGCCAATGTTAATAAACAGGACACTATCTTTTTTGACCATTCACCTCCTGGCCTTAAAAATTAAACTGAAGATCATTGAATCGAACCAGACAGTTACTATGGTTCAGTTCTCTCACACTGCATTGTATTTTTTTCTGGAATCACCAGTCATTCATAGCAAATACCCTAGAACAGTGGGACATGTAAGCCTGGTTCATCTTCTGTTAAATTTAGGTCAAGGCAAAAAATAAAAAGTTTTACATCTCTGGAATACATGCACTTTTCCCCACGTCTTATCTTTTAAACAAGCTGCAAGCACAGGAATAAAAGAAAAAAAAACTATTGATGCCCCTACCGCCTTCTTTGGCATGCCAACACAGCTCTGAATTACCTGTAATGTCAGCCCTGCCTACTTCATCTCTGATGTATTACAAAGCACACAGACCTCTCCACATCCTCCATCCCCTCCTCCCCATCTCCATATCCCTTTATTATACGCAGAGAGCACAGGAATTTATCAGCTTACAAGATTGCAGGCAAACGTATTATGTTATACAGGATTTACTTAGTGCCAACAGTTTGCGCAACGCTCTATACCATGAGGGCACGGCAATACAGTTACAAGCAAGCGGTGCTTCCCTTTTCTGCCTAAAGTCTGTGGCCTGTAACTAGTAAGGAATAGTCTTCTCATGTGTGTACTGTCTAGTAATGATCAACCTTTGTTTGCTGGTTGTAATAAGTGTGAGGAATTAGCTCAGTAGTGGGTTGTGCATGACTCCCTGGATGTGTCGCAGCACATTGAAAAAGGCACAGCAAGACTTTGTAAAAAAAATACACTTGTGTTTTACCAAGTCTGTGTTCACAAAGTGCACGTATCAAAACCGCAAAATAAAACAAAAACAAAAAATATATCCTTGCCATGTTGGGCATCTAACTGCTTACACAGGAACCTAACTACTTGTCCTGGAACAGCCTACTGCTTCCCAGGCACTTGACTTTCACTCAGAATAAATCAGTCTGTAGTCATACGGACTTATGCTGGTCATACGTGTATAGATTTTAGTTTAAAAAATTTTGTTTTAAAAACATTCGTTTGATTTTCTAATCGTTAGTGGGGTCAAATCGATGTTCATTTTCGACCACAGTGGTTGGGGATATTTAATATAGCAAAAAGTAAAAAATATTGCTTTTTTTCAAAATTTTTTGTTTTATAGCGCAAAAAATAAAAACCGCTGAGGCGATCAAATACCACCAAAAGAAAGCACTAAATGTGGGGAAAAAAGGACGTCAATTTTGTTTGGGTACAACGTCACACGACCACGCAATTGTCAGTTAAAGCGACGCAGTGCCGAATCGCAAAAAAAATTCTGGTCAGGAAGGGGGGAAATTCTTCTGGGGCTGATGTGGTTAAAGTGACACTAAAGGTTCATTTTTTTTTTTTTAAATAACAAACATACCTCCACTGTGCAGCTCTTTTTGCACAGAGTGGCCCCAAACCTGCTCTTCTGGGGTCCCTCGACAGCTCTCTCGGCTCCTCCCTGCATCAGATAACCCCCTGGGAGAAGCGCTCTCCCGGGTGGTTACCTTGCGGGCTCGCTAACAAGTCCAGCATTCGACGTCCATAGATGCCGAATGCAGGACTCGGCCCCGGGGGCTGCGTCATTGGATTTGATTGACAGCAGTGGGAGCCGATGGCTGCCCTGCTATCAATCTATCCAATCAACAGCTGAGAATCCCCTAGCAGAGAGACGGTGTGTCCCCATGGGACAAGTTTGAGGGTTCAGGTAAGTAAAATGGGGGGCTGAGGGGTCACTGACAGATGTTTTTTCACCTTAATGCATAGGATGCATTAAGGTGAAAAAACAAACCTTTACAACCCCTTTTAAGGCCACTGCGGACAAGGAATTTAAGTCCCTCTTTTACGGTGTTCTTTTCCTTGGCAACTTCGTCTGTGTGATCCACCATTGCTTCTATGGGGGTTCGTTGGTTTGGGCACAGCACATGACAAAAGAATCTGGGGCATTAAAGACCAATTTCTCAGGTAGACAGCACTTGGAGCTCTTTCTGGAACAGTTAGTTCTATGTGGATGAGCTGGGAGATTCTCTCCAACAAATCTCTCTCCTGGGACTTATGTTTAACATGAGGTGAGTTCTCTGGCTGAAAGACTGGTTAGCAGAACTCCCTGAAAGAAACTGTTATATGCCATTTGAGGGTGAATGCCTTTTTTTGGTAATATCCTATTTACATTAATCCATAAGATCACAGGAAGAAAGAGCACTCTTACCTTGATGAGGTGGCAGAAGCCTTTTGGAGGAGAAACTATCTGTGCCTGGGACCAATGCAATAAAGGTTCCTATCAGAACTCAGACTATGCAGAAGGCTTCCTTTCTTAAAGAAAATCTGGTACCCTGAGCCTGCCAAGACTGTCAACAAACCTTTCCAATGAAGGGTCGCCACCAAGTGAGGGCCTGGCTCGCAGTCTTTGGACCCTGGATATCGCCAATGCCTGTGTTCAAATCATTTTGTCCAATGGCTTTAAACCAGAGTTTTGCATCTGGCTACCCCCATGTTTTATGCTGCCAAATGTACTTGCTTCACTCAACAAATGTACAACCCTATTTGCTGCACTGGAACTGCTGTGCTTTCAAGGGGTTATTGTTCCTGTTCCAGAACCAGTAAGGCTAGACGGTTGCTATTCCTAACTTTTGACAGTGCCTTTGCCAAATGGCAATGTGCAGCCCGTTCTGAACATACTAAAACTTGTTCAAGCGCTTTAGGTTCTGAAGTTCTGTATGGAATCTGTAAGATCAATGATTGCTTTCTAACATCAAGGGGACTTTCTGGTCTCAGTGAAATTCAGATACCTACCTCCACATCCCCATTTTTTCTGCTTCATAAGCGCTATATGCGTTTTGTGATGTGGGAACAACTGTAGTTGTGGCTTTGCCCTTTGTCCTGGCCACAGCACCACAACTGTTTGCAAAGGTGCGGGCCCAGGTATCCCTATTATGGGGGTATTTTGGACCTCTTCTGTGGGAGAAATTGGTGAACGCCCTCAAGGTTAATATGTAACAAATGGTGCAAGTCCTACAAGACATTGGCTGGGTCCATAATCTCAAAAAAGTCAACCCTGGAGCTGTTGCACCTGCTGAAATATCTAGGCCTCATCCTGGGCATGGCCCTGACACACTTTTTTTTTTTTTTCCTCAGGAAAAACTTTGGACCCTCCTGTCCAAGATAGATTCCCTGGAACAACCCTCTATCATTTTTTGAATTAGGATGCTGGGGTTGATGGTAGACCACTTGAGGCAATCCTGTAACATCAGTTTCAATAAACACTGAAACTAAACATCCTGATAGCATGGGACAAGCGGACTCTGTCCCTGGATCACTGCATATGTCTGAGCAACAAAACCTAGTTAGTCTTGCACTGGTAGTTATCCTGCCTGGCACTGTAATTTGGGGAATCCTTTTTTCAATGGTGTAAAAGGTACTGATGACCGATGCCAATCTGAAGGTTCTCCCCTTTCCTGTAAAAGCTCACTCCACCAGAAGTGTTGATACTTTGTGGGCTTTTCAGCATCAGGCTTTGGTTTCCCAGGCTTGTAAGGCTGTCACTTGGTCTGTGCATTTTTCCCAAGTTTTACCAGGTGGTTGTTAAAGCCTTGGCGGATGCTGACCTTGGTTGGAAATTCCTCCAAGTAACCCACTAGGGGCCTTCTTTGTTCCTCTTTTCGTTTGGGGGATTTCCTTTGTTTTGCTTGCCCCTCATGAGATTGCTTTTAGACATCTTAGTGGGCAAAGAATTCACTCTCCTTTGTCGTGTGGCGTACAATTAAGGGAAAAGGATTTTCGACTTGCCTGTAAAAATACCTTTCCTGGAGTACATCACAGGACACAGATCCTTCTCCATTTATGTCACTGCAATATTGCTTGCTTAAAAAGCTGAGGCTAGCTAGCTGCCATAACCCTGGTATTTACGGGAACGCCGTGTGTTTCTCTTTAAGATAAGTGGTCTCCGTGGGGGATTCACCATGAGATCACTTATCGGTGGCGGGAGAGGTGCCCACAATGTCACGCTGCACTTCCTTCTAATCCATCAATCCAACAACCATAGGCAGTGGAGCGTTTTTGAGTCTTCTGCCCCAGTTTCTTTTTATTATCTGGATCCTTCACTCACTGGCAACATATGGTCCAAAACATTTGGATATATAAGAGCTATCTGAATCACTAAGGCTTTTTCTCTTGAATTGGCTCGTGGACTTTTTGGAACCTACTCGGTGTCTGCATATACTTATCTTTCGATCTATATACTAAAAGAGTTCATTCACTACACTCCAAAATAAAGAACCCCCTGAAGAAGACTCAGCGAGTTGAAACACGTAGGGGTCCCTTTGGGTTGCAATGCTCTTTTAGAGAATGGAATCCTTTTATAATTCCTTGTTCTTCATATGTAACATGTATATTCCTTGTTTGATTTTAACTTTATGTATAAATAAACTTTTCTACATTTGATATAATCTTGTGTTCATATTGGTGCCTTTAAAGTCCCTTCTCAACTCTGTTTTTTTTTTTTTTTTCAATTTGTCATTGGGATGTGGCACCTCTTGACACCTGGACAGTTTAGGCATTTCTGATAGATTTTATTTCTTCTGTCCGTTATTCTCAGAGTGGATTCGAGATCTTGCTCCCTAACCATATAGTTGGTTATTTATATTTACCACTGCATATAGATATTTAAGAATAAATTGCCTTTTATTTTAAACTTTACATATTAACTAAATTATACACCACACTTTTGCTAAGGTTATTGTCCGGTAATCAAAACAATAATCGGACAACTTGTCCCAGGTTTCCTGGGACCTGTGACATGTCCGAAGAGAGACCGCAAGGGAAGAAGGTACCCCCCAACCCCCACCCCCCCAAAAAAAAGTTAAATATATTTCAATTATGCAATGGGAGGATAATTGAAACTTTCCCTTTTGGGTGAAGTTCTGCTTTAATCTTCCAATACTGTGCAAGAAATTGTGTTTTTATTTTTTATTTCTCAGTTTGTTAAATCTCATTCACTTTGAAAGTGAATATGCTGTACGCGCTTAGTACATCAAGTCCCTCCATCACTTAGATTGGACAGAATGGTTCCTGTATGAGTCTATTGGGTTTATTTACTAAAACTGGAGAGTGCAAAATCTGGTGCAGCTGTGCATGGTAGCCAATCAGCTTCTAACTTCAGCTTGTTTAGTTGAGCTTTGACGGGGAATAAAAATGGAAGCTGATTAGTTTCTATGCAGAACTGCACCAGATTTTGCACACTCCAGTTTTAGTAAATCAATGCCTATATGTCTAATGTCTGCTACCACAGCATTGGACACAGACTTAAAGCGGTATTAACCACTTAAAGACCAGTCTCGTTTTGAGATTTTGGTGTTTACATGTTTAAAACTGTTTTTTTTTTTTTTTTTTTTTTTTTTTTTTTTTTTATAGAAAATTACTTAGAACCCCCAAACATTATATATTGTTTTTTTCTAACACCCTAGAAAATAAAATGGCGGTCATTGCAATGCTTTTTTCACACCGTATTTGCGCAGTGGTTTTACAAGCGCAATTTTTTCGGAAAAAAATTAACTTTTTTGAATAAAAAAATAAGACAACAGTAAAGTTAGCCCAATTTTTTTCTTATATTGTGAAAGATAATGTTACGCCAAGTAAATTGATACCCAACATGCCACACTTCAAAATTGCGCCCGGTCGTGGAATGGCGTCAAACTTTTACCCTCATAGACGACGTTTACATAAAAAATTCTACAGGTTGCATGTTTTGCGTTACAGAGGAGGTCTAGGGCTAGAATTATTGCTCTCGCTCTACCGATCTCGGCGATACCTCACATGTGTGGTTTGACCACTGTTTTCATATACGGGCGCTACTCGCGTATGCATTCGCTTCTGCGCGCGAGCTCGTCGGGGCTTTTTTTTTTTTTTTTTTTTTCTTATTTATTTTACTTGATTTTATTTATTTTTACACCATTTTAAAAAAAAATTGGGTCACTTTTTTTCCTATTACAAGGAATGAAAGGAATGTAAACCTTGTAATAGAAAAAAGTGTGACAGGTCCTCTTAAATATGAGATCTGGGGTCAAAAAGTCCTCAGATCTCATATTTGGACTTAAATGCAATAAAAAAAAAAATTTGTAATTTGAAAAAATGTGCCTTTAAGACGTATGGACGGAATTGACGTTTTGACGTCGCTTCTGCCCTGCTATGGTATGGAGACGGGTGGGGGCCATCTTCCCCTCACCCATCTCCATACCCAGCAAGGGGACAGATGCGATCGCCTCACCGACGGCTCCGGTAATCAGTGGACACCAGACCACAGGGGGGGGGGGGGGGCCTCTCCCGCCACCGATAAAAGTGATCTCGCGGCGAATCCGCCACAGAGACCACTTTTATCTTGTAGCCGGCCGAACACGGTGATACTGGGGTTATGGCAGCTAGCTACTGCCATAACAACGATATCCGTCCCCAAAAAAGGAACGTACATCAACGTGCGGCGGTCAGCAAGTAGTTAAAGGATTTTTTTTTTTTTTTTTTGTCTTAAAATAAAAAAAGATACTACACATGCCTTCTCTATGAAATGCTATTGTGCGGTCCCTTACTAACTCTCTGGCAGTCCTCTGCCAGTGCTGTCTGCTTCCCCCTGCTCCGAGTGCTTCCTTAGCAAGCCAGGTGCCTAGGTAACACCAGTGGACGCGTGCTCCTGAGCTTGGCTATGCGTGTCTATAGACCCACAGCACCAGTAAGCCACACTCCCACACCCTCCTCACAGGAACCCTAAGATCAGTTCAGCCTAAAGCCTTGTACACAGGGTCAGATTATTGGACAAATTTTTGTCAGTTTTTTGTTGGATGCTAGTCTCAAATCGAAAGTGAAGAAGCGTACTCACCATCAGAAAATTTTGTGACGACAGAATTCAACGTCAGAAGTGACGTAATGTGTTGAATAGTTTTGTATGTGTTCTTTCATTTCTGGGCATGTCTAATCTTGCTCTTCAGATTCTTTTTGTCAGAAAACCGTACTAATGAAAAGAAAATCGGACATTGTGGTCACATCAGACAAAAATTCTCAAGCCTGCACATCCAGTTTTTGTCTGCTGAAAATTCTAATGCCCCGTACACACGGTCGGACTTTGTTCGGACATTCCGACAACAAAATCCTAGGATTTTTTCCGACGGATGTTGGCTCAAACTTGTCTTGCATACACACAGTCACACAAAGTTGTCGGAAAACCTGATCGTTTAAAACGCGGTGACGTAAAACACGTACGTCGGGACTATAAACGGGGCAGTGGCCAATAGCTTTCATCTCTTTATTTATTCTGAGCATGCGTGGCACTTTGTCCGTCGGATTTGTGTACACACGATCGGAATTTCCGACAACGGATTTTGTTGTCGGAAAATTTTATCTCCTGCTCTCCAACTTTGTGTGTTGGAAAATCCGATGGAGCCCACACACGGTTGGAATTTCCGACAACACGCTCCGATCGGACATTTTCCATCGGAAAATCCGACCCTGTGTACGGGGCAATAATCTGCTGTCAAAAACAGCATAATAACGATCAGAAAATCGGCAGATCATTCATCAGACAAAATTTATCTTCAGATTTTCTGATCGTGTGTACGGGCCTTAAGACCCCATACACGCTATTAGATTTTCTGCAGATTTTTGTCTTCAGATTTACCAAAACCATATAATATGAGGTCTAACCTTAAGAGTTTCCATTTGTATGCAATCAGGCAGGCCCTTGTACTACATGGTTTTGTTAATTCGGAAGACGAAAATCTGCAGAAAATCTTATAGTGTGTATGGGGCTTTAGTTAGTCTGCATTGTCAATATCTGAAGTGTAGATGAGTACTCGGTACTGTCAATATGCTTCCAGTTCATGATAAATATACACTCAACTTGTGTACTTCCAACCATTCATAGATGATAATCCTTTTGTCTTTGTTTCAGGAGATGAAGGATCCATTCCTCTAGATATGGCGACTTTACTAAAAGCATCTCTTGGTCTTTAATGAAGAGAGTCTTTTTTTTTTTTTTTCTCTTTCTAATTACGTTTTCAAGGCAGTGATTTTTATACTGATTTAAAAGGATTGTGAACTGCTGTCTTCTCTCTCTCTTTTTTTTTTTTTTTTTGTATTTCTTAAGAAACTGAACTTACATTTATAGCAATTTGGGGTATCTGAGCTGTTTGATGTACTGTTTAAATTTTACAGCAGCTAAGTAATCCACATTTTGGAAATAACATTCTGAATATGTTAAGTCATGTTTGTGAAAGCAAATTCACTGGTTCTTTAGATTGTCAGTATTTTTGTATGTTTATTTGATCTCTTTAATACTATGTCCTGTATTCTATTGTATGTGTACACATTATGTATTTTTGTTAAACGTGATTTGATTGTTACATTTCAGTTAGTGTTATTTGTATTACATGCGCCAATTCCAGTGTGTTTTTTTTTTTTTCATTATTTTGTTTATTAAAAAATATTTGCAAATGGATCAGTGTGCAAGTTCAGTTTTTTTTAATAATTATCTTGTATCTTAGCAACACCCTTGCAACAAGGCAGGACAGGATGATGCCATCTCTGGGAGCTTTTTTCGATCACGTTTTGGGAGTTACGTATAAGGGCCTATACCTATGGCAAGGGCATTATTTACCTTTAGTCGTAGCTGTTTTGGGTTTTTTTTTTTTTTTTTGCTTTTAAACTACCCCCCCTTAAGCAGGGCTCAAAATTTCAAGTCCTGAGCTACTAACCAGGCCTTAAGAGTTACTTGCCACCAATTGCCCACCCAACCCCTACCCTGCCCCTAATTCCGCACTAAACATGCCCTCATTAATTATCATATTTTATATACAAATACCAGCTGATTGCTGATATTGGTGGTTGTTTTTTTTCCCTTATTCCATATAATGATTACGAATAAGGAAAAAAAAAAAAATAACCAATACCAGCAAATAATTCATTGTTCTGACTGTGATAAAATGAGGATAAAATATGATTGGCTACTTAGGCACCATCCTCCATACTGCCCCCCCCCCCCCCCCTCGACCGTCCTCCATACTGCCTCCCCCTCGACCGTCCTCCATACTGCCCCCCCTCGACTGACCTCCATCCTGCCCCCCCTCAACCGACCTCCATCCTGCCCCCTCTCAACCGACCTCCATCCTGCCCCCTCTCAACCGACCTCCATCCTGCCCCCTCTCAACCGACCTCCATCCTGCCCCCTCTCAACCGTCCTCCATCCTGCCCCCCCTCAACCGTCCTCCATCCTGCCCCCCTCAACCGTCCTCCATCCTGCCCCCCCTCAACCGTCCTCCATCCTGCCCCCCCTCAACCGTCCTCCATCCTGCCCCCCCTCAACCGTCCTCCATCCTGCCCCCCCTCAACCGTCCTCCATCCTGCCCCCCCTCAACCGTCCTCCATCCTGCCCCCCCTCAACCGTCCTCCATCCTGCCCCCCCTCAACCGTCCTCCATCCTGCCCCCCCTCAACCGTCCTCCATACTGCCACCCCCAACTGTCCTCCATACTGCCTCCCCCTCAACCGTCCTCCATAATGGCCCCCTCTCCACCATCCTCCATAATGGCCCCCTCTTCACCATCCTCCATACTGACCCCCCACTCCATCGTCCTCCATACTTGGGGCCGTCCTCCATACTTGGCCCCCTCCTCCGTCCTCCATACTTGGCCCCCCTCCTCCCATCTTCTCCAGCAATGCCCTCCTCCCTGCAGTCAGTCATTCTCCCCTCCAAACAATACCCTCCCGTGTACCCTTTCAATCTCCTGGTTCTTCAGTATTGCCCCCTTCACATATTGCCCATTATGTCCCCATCCCCTTGTCAGTGTTCTGTACACTCCATGCTGTCCCTCATGGACCCCTCACATCCTCACTGCAGTACCCTGCACTCCAACCCCTTTCATTATGCTGTAACCCCTTCCCCCCATAATGTCCTATTCCACCCTTGTTTCCTGTTGTACCCTCCATGCTCACCCCCTAGTGTGCTGTCATCCCCTCTCCTCCAGTGTCCCACCACCCTCCAGTGTCCTGTAATCTCTCCCAAGTATCCTGCACCCTTTTCTCCACTCCAGTATTTTGTCCCCCCAGTGTTGCGTCCTCTCTCCCCCGCAATATACTGTCCATTCTCCAGCGCTCTTTAATCCAGTGACTTGCCCTCCTCCCCCTCTAGTGTCCTATTATGTGTTCCCTTCTCTTGATTAGTTGGGGGGACAGCAGTGCACTCACCGCCTCCTCCTCCGCTTTGACCCCAAATGGAAATCTCCTCATCCCTCTCCCGGAAGTGACGTTTCTTTGGGATCAGCTCAGTATCCCGGGGTCGGCTCTAGAAACTGGTATCCACCTCCATCTTTCTTCCTGGCAGGTGTGCCAGGTCCCCCCTCCGATGCAGCTCCACTCGCCCTTAGCTTATTTCCCATCGCCAAATGGCGAGCATTCGGGTGTAAAGTTTGAGGGCTGCTTTAAGGATTTTGGCTGTCGTGAAGAGCAATGCAGTGACACTAAACTGCTTTTGAGCATTCAGAACAAATCACTGCCATTCTACTAGGTCATGGTTGTTTCATTGTTAGCCAATTTGTATGACAGCACTGAGTTGTGGGTACAGGTGATAAAATTTGTGCTCAAGTATTAAAATTCTATTTGACTTACAATTTTACTTAAAGCCCAGATGAAGCTCCAGATATGGATTATGAACTGTAAAAGCTAACTTGTGTATGCAGCGCAGTGGAGATCCAGATCGCTTATCTCAGCCTGCACAGCAGTCCAGGTCTCCAGTAAACTGACACTCACCCTGCACAGTGCTCCTCTATATCCCTACCCCGTTCTGTGAGATACGTTTTTTGCTAGTGTCTGAAGGTGGGTAAATTAGCGGTACTAGTTTACTATTTTTATTTCCTTGTATTTTTTTTAGAATTCTTCAATCAACCCTCACTGTCTTCTCATTCCTACACAGTAGTGTATCTAGATCAGTGTTTCTCAACTCCAGTCCTCAAGGCGCCCCAACAGGTCATGTTTTTAGGCTTACCATTATTTTGCACAGGTGATTTGATCAGTTTCACTGCCTTAGTAATTACCACAGCTGTTTCATCTGAGGGAAATCCTGAAAACATGACCTGTTGGTGCGCCTTGAGGACTGGAGTTGAGAAACACTGATCTAGATCAATGCATCCTCTGTAAAAACCTTGTGAATGCTCTTGCATTGGATACTGTGTGGAGTGCTCACCTTGGCACTTGGTGCAACATGTTGAGTTAGCCGCAGGGTCCTATACACGTCCAGGGCTGTGGTCCATTGCTAGGAAATTCAGTTCCTGAAAACCCCTTCAGGGGTATGCCCACTTTGATGAGCAAAGCCTGGGCTTTCTGTGCAGTCTAGCATAAGTCAGGGTCACTTCATATCTCTGGTATAAACAGGGCTATGTTTGGAATGTATTCACTTCACAGTGCAAACTTTTCAAACTTGGCACTAAAATTCAACAACCCAGTCTCAGGTGGATGACCAAGTGTTACATCACATCACTGGTTGCGCACTTTAACAAGACTTCCACTTAGAGCCCTTATAAAATAGGTTCTTCCTCCCGCCCTTGCCCCACAAGGATTCGTCACAGGATTATACACTTGTGATATTGCGTATGACTTCCATACATGTTTACCCTATCTCCCATTCACAAGTAGAGCGGGGGTCAGCAACCAGTAGTAGATCAGTCAGGTGACTGGTAGATCATGGTCTGGGCTTACCTGCCATCCTAGAGCATCAAACAATATGCAATGCAGAGAAACTACTTATCAAGTTGGAACTGTTGCAGGGAGCAAGAACCGCATAAGCTGATGCCTCATCTGTATTGCTGGCTCCTGTCCCATGTGGAGTGATACCAACTGCACTCCACCTCTTATTCTAGCTAGCAGTCTCCAGAGTGGTGCCAGCAGCAGGAAGAAGAGATCTTCAGGTCAGTGTGACGCATAATAGTATAGGGCTGCTTTCATACGGCGGGTGCAGTGTACCTGCAGCTTTCCTGTGGGCTTGCTGTACTTAGCCAAGGTCTTCTATTATATTCTGTGGGTTTGGTGCAATCTCTGAAAGAGCACTACACCTGCAGGACATAGAAGTCTATGGCAAAGCGCAGCTAACCCAGGAAGGTCGCAGATGCACTGCGCTGCACCCACGGTGCAGGTCAACTGCAGCACATCAGTGTGAAAGCAGTCTTATAGGGGGTTTTACCACCCCCAACTATACGTGAGAACGAGCACTAAGGCTGTTGCTGCCAAATGCAACTAAAGGCTCATTCACAAGTTCAGCAGGCGCTGCTCCCCTGAAAAGTGATCAAAGTGTGTTTGACAGGTGGTGAGGACGTAATATGTTGCCTCCTCACCACCTGATTTAAAGTGGAGTTCCACCCAAAAGTGGCACTTCCGCTTTAAGCACTTTTCGCCCCCTGACATGCCACAATTGGCATGTAATTTTTTTTGAGGGGGGTGTACCACCTTTTTACTGGGACTTCTTGTCCCACTTCCTCCTTCCCCTTCTTGGCCGCCTAGGCAACTCCTCCTCTCTCCCTAGGTGGCCCCTCCCTGCCAGCAATTTTGTGGTACACGTCACAGGTCCCAGAAGATTTCCTGGCTAATAGCAGAGCGCAGTGCAACCCGCGCCCGGCCGTGAAGCCATGAGCTCTCACGGCTGGGTGCCCACAGTTGCAATGACAGCGCCGCTGAGATCAGGGGGAGAGGAGTGAGGCTCCGGGCACCCGCATCACTGGACCGTGGGACAGGTGAGTGTCTGTTTATTAAAAGTCAGCAGCTATGGTGTAAATCAGGTGTGAGGAGGCGACTCTGTGCCCGGTGATCTTTGACTTCTCCCATGTTGTTCAGGTAGATCTCCACCTCTTTAAGGTTGCCTACCCCTGCCATAGAGTAATTTCCTCACTTGTAGCTATGTGGGAAACCAGGCAAAAGAGAGCCCGTTCAAGATAGCAGGTGAATATTCGCTTTGCCAAAGGCCTCTACAACTCTCATCAGAGTGATGATGGATCCCTCGCAGTGGAGCAGGACCCAGTTTTAACACTGGTCCCAGCATACAATTCTAGCTTTATTTCAGGCAAGCAAGAAGCCACCTCCTTGACAGAAGCAACATTTTCTGCATCTGTCACAATTTATTGGACAGATTGGATTGTCCTTAATACAACATACCCAGATATGCTGGTCCTAGAGGATGCAGAATCAGAAGGGAATGAAGAGGCTGTTGTGGATAGTGTTGGAGGAAGCTGAAGAAGATTTCTCTTCCCCACATGGTCACTATATTGAAGAGGGAACTTCATGCAACTTGCTAACATTTGTTAAAGTCAGAAGTTGTCTGCTGTATACTGACTTAAAAATATACCCAAAATATAAAGAAGCCTGTACTGTGTACACAGGAACAGAAAACACGCTTCCAAAATGGTTGCAAGAAAGTTCTCTTGTCTATTCAATAACTTACAACAGCTTTAGTACAGTTAAGAGATTAGGTTAAATCTGGTGTCAGTTGCATGGAACAATACAGTTTTATGCCTTAGTATACTTTTAAATTAAATTATGCCTAGAAATACAAAATGTTATCTTCTGTTTCTTTATCATACAACACGGGAAACGGTGAAGCCATTATTCTTTACTGGATTATACTCCATCTCCAGGTGAATGGACACTGGTATACCAAAGTAAGTGATCCCCTATATAGTGGAATCAAAAAGTGTAAATTATTCCTGCGCTACCTTGGAAAAAGGTATACACATGGACAACTGCAGACACCGAATGGGATCAAACAAAGCCCATAGGCGGTAAAAGTATAAGAAGTGGGTGCTGCGCTGACCTGATATAATAACAGTGTAATGTCAATATATAGGAACTGAGGGGTTATGTGTGAATAAACAATAGTAAAAACTCATACGTCGTATCTATTTAAAAAAATACACACAGTGTGTAATCTATAAAACACTAACCCATGCTCTACTCATCAACATGTATCAACTGTGGCAATACTAAGCATGCAGGGAACACACGCAGTCAATCTTCATGCATGCATAGCAGCATGTGCAAAAACTTAAAGTGCTATAGTGCTGATGTATAAACCAAGAAATATATAAAAAAACTTCTATAAATTCATCTATCTGTGCAAGCAAACACTGTGAAATTGCAGTTTTTCTTCCGCCGGCAGCAGAAGTCCGGTAAGTCTGGGGGGGGGGGTTCCACCCCACCAGACGCCCCCCCTGTGCTTCTTTTTCTTCCCCTCTTCTTGAGGAAGGAGCGCTTCAAAAAAAAAAAAAAAGGGGGCACAAACGGCATGCCGCTCAGCAGCTTCCAGGCCCCCCTTCGCCATGTCTTCCCCACTCTCTGCAATCCCATAGGATTGGAGCTCGCGCAGGAAAAGCTCTTTTTTGAAGGAAAGAGTAAGGGCTGTAGACGATGGGGGGGGGGGCAGGGCTTAGCGCGGTGTTGGCTTCCTCCAACGTGCAGCGCGGGAAGGAGTGTTTTAAAAGGCACCATTATTGCTGTTGCGTTCTGCGGAGGGACACAAGAGCAAAGGTGGCATATAAAAGGTTTGGTGACACAGGCATACCTTTTGACACATTTACTACTGCATCAAGCTGAGCATTAATAGCCGCAGCAGAGCTGGACTATTGCTCAAGCAGTGGATGCATTCCTTCTGGTAGTACCTCTGCTTTGTGCATCGGGCTATGGTCGGAAGGGGGGTTAAAAACACCTCAAAAAAGGGCTCCAGAAAAACTATAGTCACACAGAAGTCTAGAACCATCTCAAAAAGGATGGCATCCTCCCCTAAGAGTAATATGGCAGGTCAGAGTGAGCCATCAGGAGGGGCAAGTGTTGCAGCTGCTCTTAACACTGCAGCCCCTGTGTATATTACTAAGGAGGTTTTTTTCTTCAACCATTTTAAGTTTGGAGCAAAAAATTGATGCTTTAATTGCATCCCAGAGTGTGACTAAGCGTAGCAGGTCCCCGTCCATTGCTCAGGACCCTCATGCTGAGGAACAAGGGGCAAGAGATGACGAATTTCTCTCAAGGGACCAGGAAGAGGCTGATGACCTAATACGGAAGGATCAGGTATGCAGGAAAGGTTGTTGGTACGGTCTCTCACTGAATTGGTCCGCTCCACATTTTTACTGCCAATAACGCAGTCGATCAGCCCACTTCTAGTTTGGGTTCACTAAAGCCTCACCAATCTGTTCATGCTTTTCCCATCCATTCATGGCTAAAAAAGCTTATATATTCTGAATAGGAGCCCCCAGATGAACAGTTTTTTCCTCCGAAAACGTTTTCAATACTTTATCCTATGGAGGAAGAGTTCTGTAAGTAATGGGAAATTCCAGAAATTGACGCTGTTATATCCTCTGTAAACGAAAACCTGACTTGTCCAGTAGACAATGCTAAAGGATCCAACAGATAAGAAGATGGAATTCCTTTTTAAAAACTATATTTTGCTCGCAGGTTCAGTCGTTCAGCCTGTGCTGGCAGCGATCAGTGTATCTCAGTCCTTAAAGGACCAGTTTATAGAGGTGTGCCTTTCAGCTCTGCCTTTCGGTCTAGCTACTGCACCCTCGAGTGTTTACAAAGGTCCTGGCTCCTCCTTTAGCCAGGTTAAAGGCTCAAGGTATAACAATACTAGCCTACTTAGATGATCTACTCTTGATAGATCTGTCGGTAGCATGCTTAAACCAAAGTTTGGTCACCGCAGTCAGCTACCAGGAATACCTAGGTTGGATTCTCAATCTAGAGAAATCCTCCTTAAAACCATCAAGGAGATTGCAGTACTTGGGGCTGATCATAGATACAGTTCAGAAGAAGGTGTTTTTGCCCCAGGAAAGGATCGGTTCCATAAAGGAACTGACTCAGTTGGTCAAAACATAGAAGAATCCTTCTATTCGACTTTGCATGAAGTTATTGGGAAAGATGGTGGCTTCTTTCGTAGCCGTTCCTTATGCGCAGTTTCATTCAAGACGTCTGCAAAACAGTATCCTGTCAACTTGGAACAAGAAGGTTCAGCAGGCTCAGGATTTGGCCGGGATATCAGAAGTGTTGTGTTTTACAGTAGACGCTATGAAAGATTCTATTCTCCAGGCCCCACGGCTCATGCTAGGGCTGGTACATGTGCGTAGAATCCTATGGTTGAAAAATTGGTCAGCCGAAGTGCCATGCAAAAAACTCTTGGCCAGTTTCCCATTTCATGGTGAATGGTTATTTGGAGACGATCTGGATAAGTATATCCAAAGAATTTCTAATGGGAAAAGTTCTCTTTTATTGGTTAAGAAGAAGTTTAAGCATTTTTCTTTTAAACGTGCTTCATCTCCAGTGCCAGGGGCATCAGCCTCCAGGCAGTCACGACGGCCTCCACCATCAGGATCAAGAGGTAAACCTCATTGTCAGTTCCAGGGCCAAAAGAGGACCTGGAGGGAGGAAACCCACAAAACATAATACTAAAGCCTCCTTATGAGGGGACACTCCCGCTCGCTCGAGTGGGGGGAAGGCTTCTACAGTTTTCAAGAGTCCTTTCAGGAACAATGTCAAGACAGATGGGTGGCTTTCTCAATTTCTCTAGGTTACAAACTAGAGTTCTGAGAGTTCCCCTCTCCTCATTTTCTCAGATCAAACGTTCCCAGAGATCCAGTGAAAAAGAAGTCTCTTTCTAGCTTTGGATCATCTCTTGTCTCAAAGAGTGATATCGGTGGTCCCCTTGGAAGAGCAAGGATTAGCTTTTTTATTCAAACCTTTTCACGGTTCCAAAACCAAATGGGGATGTCAGACCCATTTTAGATCTCAAAGATCTAAACCAGTTTTTGAATATCCGTTCCTTTCGCATAGAGTCAATCCAATCAGTAGTTTCCATCCTACAAGGGGGAGAATTTCTGGCGTCAATCGACATCAAGGATGCTTATCTCCATGTGCCAATTTTCCCCGCTCACCAGAAATTTCTACGCTTAGAGGTAGAAAATCTTCATTTTCAGTTTGTAATCTTTTTGTAAATCTTCATTTTCAGCTCTGCCTTTCGGTCTAGCTACTGCACCCTCAAGTGTTTACAAAGGTCCTGGCTCCTCCTTTAGCCAGGTTAAAGGCTCAAGGTATAACAATACTAGCCTACTTAGATGATCTACTCTTGATAGATCTGTCGGTAGCATGCTTAAACCAAAGTTTGGTCACCGCAGTCAGCTACCAGGAATACCTAGGTTGGATTCCCAATCTAGAGAAATCCTCCTTAAAACCATCAAGGAGATTGCAGTACTTGGGGCTGATCATAGATACAGTTCAGAAGAAGGTGTTTTTGCCCCAGGAAAGGATCGGTTCCATAAAGGAACTGACGCAGTTGGTCAAAACATAGAAGAATCCTTCTATTCGACTTTGCATGAAGTTATTGGGAAAGATGGTGGCTTCTTTCGTGGCCGTTCCTTATGCGCAGTTTCATTCAAGACGTCTGCAAAACAGTATCCTGTCAACTTGGAACAAGAAGGTCCAAGCTCTGGACTTCCCAATGCGTTTATCCCCTGAAGTGCGTCAGAGCCTCAATTGGTGGTTGATAACCAGTAATCTTCAAAAAGAAAAATCCTTTCTACCAGTCACTTGGAAGGTGGTAACAACAGATGCCAGCCTTCTGGGCTGGGGAGCAGTCCTGGAAAAAGCGTCTGTCCAAGGGAAATGGTCCAAATCAGAGAGGACCTTGCCCATCAATATTCTAGAGATTCGGGCAGTACGCCTGGCCCTAGAGGCCTGGACGCGCAGACTACGGAATTGTCCTGTCAGGATCCAATCCGACAGTGCCACAGCAGTGGCCTATAACAATCACCAAGGGGGCACGAGAAGTCGTGCGGCCCAGAGAGAGGTGAATCATATTTGATCTTGGGCAGAAAACAATATTCCTTGCCTATCAGCAATTTTCATTCCAGGAATAGAGAATTGGCAGGCGGACTACTTAAGTCGCCAACAATTGTTCCCAGGAGAATGGTCCCTTCACCCCGACATTTTTCTGTCAATATGTCAAAGATGAGGAGTTCCGAACGTGGATCTGTTTGCATCCAGGTTCGACAAGATCAACAACTTTGTGTCAAGGACAAGGGATCCGTTGGCATACGGAACAGATGCCTTGGTTTTTCCATGGGATCAGTTTTCACTGATCTATGCATTCCCTCCTGTTCTGCTGCTTCTGCGCCTTCTTCGCAGGATCAAGCAAGAAGGGAAGGAGGTGCTTCTTGTGGCCCCAGCCTGTGGCCCAGGAGATCTTGGTTTGCCAAGATCATAAAGATGGCAGTAGGGGACCCTTGGACCCTACCACTGTGGCCAGACCTTCTCTCATAAGGTCCGGTATTTCATCCTACCTTACAAATGCTAAATTGAATGGGTTGGCTATTGAGACCAACATTCTGAAACACCATGGGCTGTCAGCTTCAGTAGTTTCTACTAGGAAGCCAGCCTCCAGAGTCATACTATAGAGTCTGGAAGGCATATGTCTCCTGGTGCGAATCCAGGGGTTTGCACCCCAGGAAATATGTCATAGGTAGGATCCTTGAATTCCTACAGATGGGATTAGAAATGAAGCTGGCCTTGGGTACTATCAAAGGCCAGGTTTCGGCCTTATCTGTGTTTTTTCAACGACCACTTGCTTCACACTCTCTGATATTCAGGGGATAACATGAATTAATCCTCCAGTTAGGTCACCCCTGAGCCCTTGGGACTTAGGTTTAGTCCTGTCGGCATTACAAAAACAGCCTTTTGAGCCAATACGAGATATTCCCTTAGTCCTCTTGACGAGGAAAATAATTTTCTTGGTTGCCATATCTTCTGCAAAAAGAGTATCAGAATTGGCTACTCTTTCCTGTAAAGAGCCATATTTGATTATTAATAAGGATAAGGTTGTATTGCGGCCTCATCCTAAATTCCTACCAAAGGTAGTGTCAGGTTTTCATTTAAACCAGGATATTGTTCTGCCTTCATTTTTTCCAGAACCTCGTTCTGTGGAAGAGAGGTCACTACATTCTCTTGATGTGGTGAAAGCGGTCAAGGTCTATTTGAAAGTGACCGCTCAGATTCGTAAAACAGCTGTTTTGTTTGTGTTGCCAAACGGTCCTAAAACAGGACAGGAAAATGAAGAAGAGAGATATGAAAGCCAACCAGTGATAGGGGAACCCCAGACTCTGTGTCACATCCCAAAAATATAAATAGAGAAAGATTGGCCCCAAGGATAGTACAGACACAGATGAAATGCAAATTAGGGTACACCCAAATTGTATATAAAAAAAATATTCACTTTATTAATACAAAGTAGAAAAATATGACAATGGAAATATACAAAAAATATAAAAACAATAAGACATCTCAATTGGAGATAGGAGTAGCTGCTAGACTTAAATCACCGACATGTTTCGGAAGCCAAAAAGAAATGTTTTTGACATATGTATATCCTTCTTCAAGGTTAATAGAAAAGCAGACTATTCCATATTCTATCGAGAGAAAAGGAAAAGGGGAGGGAGTATTATATCAGTATTGTAAGTAAGTAATTTACAAACAATTGGTTTAAGCAGTTATGGCACATGTAAAACTTAAACAAAAAATGTCTATTCGTACTTACAGATGTATGTTCAAATCTTAGAAACATGCACACCAGTAGATGAAACGTCAGGCCAAGGGTGTTCATTCAGCTGTACCTCAAAGCTCAATTCATATGATTTAAAATGAACTAAGAGATAGATCTCATGTATAGTGGAGTAGATCCCATGTGTCAGATACAAGCTTAGATAGACTATGGCTGAAATCAATGGGGGCAGGTATAATGCTTGTCCTGAAGCAGTCCAACAATGCTCGCAAGGATGCCCCAGAAAGGAGGGGGAGACGGGTGCCTAAAAGTGTAATAGGATATAGGTATAAGAACAACAAGCATAATAGTATATAGAGCGGCAAAAAATTGCCAAAAAACATGGCAAAGTTAAACATTTGTACCATGTTTGTATTACCTGGGATGCAGTGATCCAAGCTTGCTCACAAGAGTCTCTGGTGTTTTCTGGCTGTGCAGCAATAGGTGCTGTTCCCAGCCGGAATATATATACGCCCAGAGGCCAGGTGAATACAATAAAAGCAATTGGTGGTGTGTATTGTTCAATGGGAAGGGGGAGGAAGGGGCGAAGACAGGTGCTGTGGCGCGTCAGCTGACCGCTCCCTCGAACGCTCGTCACATCGTCCCGGTCTCTGCATCCATCTCCCATAGGCATTCCCCGGCCGATGTGGCGTCACCTCGTCTAGCGCGGTGACGTGATGTGTCGACACGGCCGCCGACACGGAGGTGGGCGGATATAATGGGCGATGGAGGTGCCCAGTGCGCATGTGCAAGAGGCTACTGTCCGCACAGAGGCGTCTGCCGATGCAACCCTGAATAGGGAGCTGCCCCAAGGGTGGCAGAAGTTGCCACCAAAGGGGCCCCACATGTCGGGGAGCCTCGGTGGACCACCAAGGACAGTCAAGCCTGCCCAAATTACCTAAGAAGTAACAAAAATATAGGCACAGCTTAGTGTTGACCCAGGCCATTGGTTACCATCCGCACAAATAGGTTTGTTGCTTGTACAGTATCTGTAACAGAAAAAAATAATGATTTGCACTTAGTACAGTATAACATTTGCTTATAGCAATGATGGGTAGAAGAACTTTTTAACAATAAAAAACAAAAAAAAGGTTCATGTGCTCATTAATCAACAAACGCATACTGTCAAGATAAACAGAAAAGGGGGGAAAACAAAGGGGAAAAAAAAAAAAAAAAAGGAACCAAAAATAGGGTTACATGTCTTTATCAAACGAGCCTGAAGTAAAGCCTGGTAAAAAAAGACCTAAAGCTAAAGGCCTCGTTGAGGCCAGGGGGCGAGGTGGCATTAAGATGGAATATCCACCTGAGCTCCCGTTGGAGGAGGAGTTTATCAAGATCTCCTCCACGGGTGCCCGGGTGTACTCGATCCAATACCAATACTCTGATAGTGGGGCAAATGCCGTTGTGGATTTGTGACACATGTCTTCCTAGAGGTACATAAGGGTTGCTGGTTTGCATAGCCCTGATGTGACGATACAATCTTTGCCACAACTTCTGTATAGTCTTGCCCATGTAGAAACAATTGCAACTGCGCATCAAAAGATAAACAACTGCAGTTGTTTGGCAGTTGGAAAAGTGTCTGGGCATATAGCGCATTCCATTAGGTAGGTTTTCACGCTTTGTTATATTGCAGCCATTTGCTAAAATCATTTGAGTTCATTTTTTTCCTCATTAAAGGCATCCGTCAGGCCATAGGTATCCGCCCACTCAGCCAACCCAGGGCAATGATGTCCCGCAGGAGTTAGCCTGTCAAAGTCCGGGTCAGGGACCAGATTAAAATCACCCAATATAACATTATTGTCAGATGCAAATTCAGCAATCTTGCCGGTGATCTGAGCACCAGCAAGGAAGCCGGAGGAGGCAAATATAAGCCCACAATAGTCCACGTTAGAGAATATATTTTAGCATGAATAATAACATACCGACCGCCAGGGTCCAGGGCCAAGTCCAGAAGCCGAAAAGGAAGTGATTTCAATACCAGAATAGTAACACCCCTAGAGAAAGTGGAGTGCGTAGAGTGGTAATGGTGGCCCACCCATGGTTTTTTTTAGGGCCAGAACCCTACGTCCTGTTAGGTGTGTCTCTTGGAGCACACATATATGTGGGTTATAAGTTTTAATGAATTGAAACACCAGGGAACGCTTGACCGGGGAGTTCAGTCCCCTGGTGTTCCAGGAGATGATGTTAAGGGAGGACATGTCTACCAAGAATAATAAGAGTGATAGGAGTAATGCTGGTCACGGCTCCTGAACTGGACCCCGGGACCCGAAACGGACACATCTGGAAACAGTGCAATGCTGATAAGTCAAGTATTTTGGTACAATTATCAAACAAAAACAAAACCAAACTAAAAAAAACAGGAAGAGGATACCAATATCTAAAGTAGATAAAACTTGCCCCATTAGGGGAACTTTCCCCACCCCCCACCCCACCCAACCCCCCAAAACTGGGGCGGGTTTCAACCCCAAACTTATTCAGCTCGCCAGCTGCAACAGGGGGTCTGTGGAAGAGGCGAGCCCACCCCCCCCCAGGCTTCACACGGGGGGAGGAAGCAGCAGTTCAAGCGGCTTTCCACACATGAGATCTCCGCTTGTGATACAGCAGGCTGTGAGGACCTAGAAAGTTAGACGAAGGGGATTAGCCCATAATGCGGCCTCACAGTAAAGTCGATCCGTCTTTAAGAGGATATACAGAACAAAAACTCCAACAGTCCTCAATGGAACCAGCAAGTGTACAGGAACTGCATATCTTAACGGTCTCCTGACCAAGTTCTTTGGCAGGGGCATTAACTTAAAGTTTCCCTGGTAGGGATAGTGAGCATCCCCCCTCAAATCCGCACACAGCATAGATTGAACTGGGCATAACCTGTGCAACAAAACTAAATCATCAATGTGGTAGTTCGTGTGGTAACTCAGACCTGGGCCCAGGTTATGGTGGGTAAATGGTGAAAAGGGTCATACAACACATACCAGATAGACCCTCATCGAATCTGTGGTAGGGAGTCCAGCCAGGCAGAGGCCTCTCTCGGTGCAGTAAAGAAACGAGTTGTCTCGCCGTCCTGGACTCTGAGGCGAGCAGGGAAGAGTACACTGTAGCGAATACTGCGTGATCGCAAAGCCGCTTTAACTTGGTCAAAAGATTTCCTGAGTTTCTGGGTCTCTACCGAATAGTCCGGGAAGATCATCAGCTTGGTGTTCTGGAATCTGAGGTCTCCGACATTTCTAGAAGCGCGGAGAACTTCGTCTCTGTCTCTGAAGTTGAGGAGACGGAGAATGAAGGTGCGGGGAGGGGATCCAGGAGGCCCCGGCTTAGGCGGGATGCGGTGCGCCCTCTCCACCGTGTAATAAGTTAACCAGCGGGCCTCAGGTAACAGGTCACGCAACAGGCCCTCTATGAAGGAGGTAGGATTATTCCCCTCCACCCCCTCTGGTAAACCAACAATGCGAAGATTATTACGCTGGTTCCTGTTCTCCGCGTCCTCGGCTCTGTTTTCAAGGGCCTTTACTTTGGTTTGAAGCGTACGGAGTGATACCCCATGTTCCGCAATGTTGTCTTCGGTGGTACTCAGTCTTTGCTCTGTCTCAGTGACTTGCGATCTGATTTTATCTATATCTTGGCGGATTAAACCCATATCCAGCTGGACAGCTTCAATTTTTGTTGTTAACGTGGATTGGCAAGTGGCGATGGCCACCATGACGTCCGCCAGCCAGGGGTGCCGAGAGTCGTCCGACTCCATAGTGGTCGTCTGCGAGGCTCTGTGGGCACTGCGCGTAGTAAGATCCTCCGGAGAGGGGCAGGCGGACGTCTGAGGGGAGTCCAACTGTGGTGGAAAAGTCAACCTCTTACCCCCTTTACTATATTTTGCGCTGGAGTTCCTGCATCTCATTCAGGTGTTAGGGGGCCCAAGCCGGGCAGTAGTCAGCAACTGACTGTGGGAGCCTGTCTGCAGGGTCAGGGGTAGTCAAGCAGTAGGTATGGTGCAGTGTGTGTCCCTTTAACAGTCTTTCCTCTCACCTGCAGTTATATAATGTAGAAGCTGTCCACTTCAGGCCTCCACAGGCTTATCAGAGTATTCAGCCCAGCTGGTTCCCCCCACAATCGGGAGGACAGGGGGTGAAGGTGCTCCAGAAATTGTTCCTCTGCACAGGCAGATGTCCCCAACCGTCTCAGGGCCTCTTCCTCCAGGCCACCAGGATCAGGGTCTCCCCCAGTCAGTCCGACGGGTCCGGACCTTATGGGAAGGCCGTGATTGCGGCCTAGTTACACGTGGGGGGGAAGGAGAGACCAGGCCCAGAGCACGGCCTATTTGCAGTCCAGGGTCAGCTCACCCGCCCCCATCCGCAGTCCACGGCAGCCGGTTACATGCAACAGCAGGGGCGATTGCGCCAGGGGACTCCCGGCTCGCCGCGCGGCCCGTCAGGAAAGGCCGCGGCTTCAGCCTAGTCGAGCGGGAGCGCACAGCGGTGCCGATCACAGCCCGGGAACAAAAATCCTCCTCGCTCCTCACTTGACAGGGAGTGCCTGGGTCCCCCCCAATCAACTGGGGTGAAGTTTGAAGGTAATTAGTGTCGATGGATCCGGATTTAGAGTTCGAATGAGCGGAGCTCTCTAAAAAAGCCGCCGCTCACAGCGCCATCTTGGTCACACCCCCGGACAGCCATTTTTAGATCTCTCCAGAGATGCTCAGTTGGGTTTAAGTCAGGGCTCTGGCTGGGCCATTCAAGAACAGTCACAGAATTGTTGTGAAGCCACTCCTTCATTATTTTAGCTGTGTGCTTAGGGTCATTGTCTTGTTGGAAGGTAAACCTTTGGCCCAGTCTGAGGTCCTGAGCACTCTGGAGAAGGTTTTCATCCAGGATATCCCTGTACTTGGCCGCATTCATCTTTTCCTCGATTGCAACCAGTCGTCCTGTCCCTGCAGCTGAAAAACACCCCCACAGCATGATGTTGCCACCACCATGCTTCACTGTTGGGACTGTATTGGACAGGTGATGAGCAGTGCCTGGTTTTCTCCACACATACCGCTTAGAATTAAGGCCAAAAAGTTCTATCTTGGTCTCAACAGACCAGAGAATCTTATTTCTCACCATCTTGGAGTCCTTCAGGTGTTTTTTTTTAGCAAACTCCATGCGGGCTCTCATGTGTCTTGCACTGAGGAGAGGCTTCCGTCAGGCCACTCTGCCATAAAGTCCGAACTGGTGGAGGTGGAGTGATGGTTGACTTTGTACAACTTTCTCCCACCTCCCGACTGCATCTTTGGAGCTCAGCCACAGTGATCTTTGGGTTCTTCTTTACCTCTCTCACCAAGGCTCTTCTCCCCCGATAGATAACAATGTGGCACAGGTACATAGAGAGATCCAATCCGTTCCTTATGGACAATTATTTAGGATTAAGTGCAATTGCTCCAATTACTCAGATTTCAAACGAGAAGCCAACAACCTTAAAAGGCGCCTCTTAGACAGAGGATACAGCCATAAAAATCTCAAGAGGGCCTTTAAGCGGGCAGAGAACATCAATAGACACAAATTATTAAGTGCCAAAAACAAAACACCTGAAACCCATAGCCGCATCATTACTACTTATTCCAATGACCATTCATCTATCAGACAAATTTGCAGTAAATACTGGCATCTCCTCACGTCGGATCCCACTGTGGGACCATATGTACCTCCGGCTCCCAACTTAACATACAGACGTGCCATCTTTGGGTGACCTTTTAGTTAAAAGTGAGTTTCAGGGTTCGGGGAGAGGAGACCCATGTAAGACGTGGGGAACTTTTCCTTGCGGCTCATGTGCATATTGTAAATATATGGACTCTAGAAGGAATATATACTTACCTAATGGAATGCGCTATATGCCCAGACACTTTTCCAACTACCAAACAACTGCAGTTGTTTATCTTTTGATGTGCAGTTGCAATTGTTTCTACTTGGGCAAGACTATACAGAAGTTGTGGCAAAGATTGTATCGTCACATCAGGGCTATGCAAACCAGCAACCCTGATGTACCTCTAGAAAGACGTGTCACAAATCCACAACGGCATTTGCCCCACTATCAGAGTATTGGTATTGGATCGAGTACACCCGGGCACCCGTGGAGGAGATCTTGATAAACTCCTCCTCCAACGGGAGCTCAGGTGGATATTCCATCTTAATGCCACCTCGTCCCCTGGCCTCAACGAGGCCTCTAGCTTTAGGTCTTTTTTACCAGGCTTTACTTCAGGCTTGTTTGATAAAGACATGTAACCCTATTTTTGGTTCCTTTTTTTTTTCCTTTGTTTTCCCCCCTTTTCTGTTTATCTTGACAGTATGCGTTTGTTGATTAATGAGCACATGAACCTTTTTTTTGTTTTTTATTGTTAAAAAGTTCTTCTACCCATCATTGCTATAAGCAAATGTTATACTGTACTAATTGCATATCATTATTTTTTTCTGTTACAGATACTGTACAAACAACAAACCTATTTGTATGGATGGTAACCAATGGCCTGGGTCAACATCTAAGCTGTGCCTATATTTTTGTTACTTCTTAGGTAATTTGGGCAGGCTTGACTGTCCTTGGTGGTCCACCGAGGCTCCCCGACATGTAGGGCCCCTTTGGTGGCAACTTCTGCCACCCTTGGGGCAGCTCCCTATTCAGGGTTGCATCGGCGTACGCCTCTGTGCGGACAGTAGTCTCCTTCACATGCGCACCGGGCACCTCCATCGCCCATTATATCCGCCCACCTCCGTGGCGGCGGCCGTGTCGACGTCTGATGTGACCGCGGTGACGCCGGACGCTGCATCGGCCGGGGGATGCCTATAAGAGATGGATGCAGAGACCGGGATGATGTGACGGGTGTTCGAGGGAGCGGTCAGCTGACGCTCCACAGCACCTGTCTCCGCCCCTTCCCATTGAACAATACACACTACCAATTGCTTTGATTGTATTCACCTGGCCTCTGGACGTATATAATCCGACTGGGAACAGCACCTATTGCTGCACAGCCAGGAAACGCCAGAGACTCTTGTGAGCAAGCTTGGATCACTGCATCCCAGGTAATACAAACATGGTACAAATTTTTAACTTTTGCCATGTTTTTTGGCAATTTTTTGCCGCTCTATATACTATTATGCTTGTTGTTCTTATACCTATATCCTATTACACTTTTAGACACCCGTCTCCCCCCTCCTTTCTGGGGTATCCTTGCGAGCATTGTTGGACTGCTTCAGGACAAGCATTATACCTGCCCCCATTTATCTCAGCCATAGTCTATCTAAGCTTGTATCTGACACATGGGATCTACTCCACTATACATGGGATCTATCTCTTAGTTTATTTTAAATCATATGAATTGAGCTTTGAGGTACAGCTGAATGAACACCCTTGGCCTGACGTTTCATCTACTGGTGTGCATGTTTCTAAGATTTGAACATACATCTGTAAGTACGAATAGACATTTTTTGTTTAAGTTTTACATGTGCCATAATTGCTTAAACCAATTGTTTGTAAATTACTTACTTACAATACTGATATAATACTCCCTCCCTTTTTCCTTTTCTCTCGATAGAATATGGAATAGTCTGCTTTTCTATTAACCTTGAAGAAGGATATACATATGTCAAAAACATTTCTTTTTGGCTTCCGAAACATGTCGGTGATTTAAGTCTAGCAGCTACTCCTATCTCCAATTGAGATGTCTTATTGTTTTTATATTTTTTGTATATTTCCATTGTCATATTTTTCTACTTTGTATTAATAAAGTGAACATATTTTTTTATATACAATTTGAGTGTACCCTAATTTGCGTTTCCTCTGTGTCCATATTATCCTTGGGGCCTATTCTTTCTCTAAAACAGGACAGGCAGCGTTGAAATCTACTATTTCTACATGGATTCGTCAAGTGATTGTTCAAGCTTATGGTTTAAAGAAGAAAATTCCTCCTTTACATATTAAAGCGCACTCCACCAGGGCTGTTAGTGCTTCTTGGGCAGTGCATCACCAAGCCTCCATGGCTCAGATCTGCAAGGCCGCAACTTGGTCTTCAGTCCATACATTTTACCAGATTCTATCAAGTAGATGTAAAAGGTCATGAGGATATCGCCTTTGGGCACAGTGTACTGCAGGCTGCAGTATAAGTCCTCTAGTCTCTTGGTGCCCTACTTTTGTTGTGTCTCCCTCCCTTCAGTTGGCATTGCTATGGGACCACATAGTAACTACTATGACTCTGTGTCCCGTGATGTACGATAAGAAAATGGGATTTTTATAACAGCTTACCTGTAAAATCCTTTTCTTTGAAGTACATCACAAGACACAGAGGTCCCTCCCTTCTTTGGTATACACGTGTATTGCTTTGCCACAAAACTGAGGTACTCCCAGTAGTGGGAGGGGTTATATAGGGAGTGCACTTTTTGTCTTAGGGCGTGCCAGTGTCCATCACCTGAAGGTGACCTATAACCCACATAGTAACTACTTTGGCTCTGTGTCCTGTGATGTACTACAAAGAAAAGGATTTTTCAGGTAAGCTGTTATAAAAATCCCATTTTTAGCCTCCATCGATATCAAGGACGCATATTTACACGTACCTATCTTTCAGTCTCATCAGAGGTTCCTGCGATTTGCAGTGGAGGAACGTAATTTCCAGTTTGTGGCACTGCCATTCGGGCTTGCCACAGCACCTCAGATGTTTATAAAGATCCTAGCACCTGTACTGGGTCTTTTTTTTTTTTTTTTTTTTTTTTTTAATTATTTATTTATATCAGAAAACCGGTTCACCGGGACATACATCAATAATGTAATTGCATTCAATAACAGTACATACATAGGTTATAGTGACAATATATGTGTTGCACTCAGATATAATATGAGGAGCATGGCGTCTAATTTTCTGTATGCTTGTGTTGTCAGTGTGCTTTGTATGTGAATGCAGAATTGGAGGGGAACATAAACCCAGTTTGAACGGTTCCCTATTTATTTTATCATTTTAAGAGAGAAGAAGGAAATCTAGCGAGAGAAAGTACAGAATGGTAGGTGGGATAGATATAGACAGAGTTAGAGAAAAAGGAAGGGATGGGTATGGGGGGGGGGGGGTTGGGGGTACAGCTAGTGGTGCACGGGTACGTGCGTTTACGTACGTCTGTCTGCGAATATTTCTAGACATAGGTTATATTCTAACCTCAACAACCTTGGAGTGCCTGTCCCTCCTCTGAATACTTGAACATTTTCCATAATTGCCAAGTCTTGGTGTATGTTTCTTGTCTGTTTTGGCTTGTGAGGATTAAGTCCTCCATTTGGTTTATTTCTTCTACCTTTTGGAGCCAAAGAGCTATGGTTGGTGTTTGAGTGGACTTCCACAAGAGTGGAATGCAGGTTTTTGCTGCATCTAATAAATGCCGTATAACTGATTTTTTGTAAATCTTTTGGGGGATGTCGTTAGCGTGAAGAAGGAAGTATGCCGGGTCATCTGGTACAGCCCGGTCTGTGAATTTTTGCGTTAACTGGCGGACTTCTCTCCAAAAGGTCTGGATCCGAGAACAGGTCCAGAAAATATGGAGGAGTGTGCCTTTCCCTTCTTGACATCTCCAGCATAACTCTGAAGACGCGGGGAATATCGTGTTAAGCAATGCTGGGGTTCTGTACCAATGAGTAAGGATTTTATAGTTTGTTTCTTGGATCTTGGTGCATAAAGAAGACTTGTGAGTGAACTGCAGAATGTGTTGTTTTTTCTTGGTGGTAAATGTACTTTTTAGTTCTTTTTCCCATTTGGTGAGGCCCTGTATCTTATGATCCTCTGATGGGGTGATTAGCATACTATAGGTTAGAGAGAGAGCGTGTAGTATGGGCCCCGTTCCCGAGCACAGTTCCTCCATTGATGTGAGGGTTTGTTCGGTAGTGCTAGGTGGTGTCATGCTGCTGAGGAAGTGGTGAAGTTGTAGTGCTCTCAAGAAGTCCAGGCGGAAACAACCCTCCGGGTCAGACAACTCTGTGATAGTCTTCCACCTACCCCTGTTGCTGAAATGTGAGGCTTGGTATATTCCCTCTTCCCTCAGCTCCCTAAACCTCCCGTCTCCCACTCCCGGCTCAAATGCAGGGTTTCCTAGTATGGGCTTAAGTGGTGACTCGCGAGAAAAGAGGGGAGATGAGTCAACCAGATGAGCGCACACACGAGCTGTGTTACCTATTAACGGATGATGTTTGAGATCTGTTGGGAGATTAGCGTAGCACCAGGGGATTCTGTGTATAGGAGTCACGCTTTGTGCTTGTTCGAGTTGCGTCCATAGTTTGGTGGCTGTGTGCCGGCACCAGTCGATGAGCCTGCCTAGATGTGTTGCCCTGTAGTAGGTCTGGAGTTCAGGCATTGCCAGTCCTCCGTAACGTTTGGGTAGAGAAAGGGTTTTCCTATTTAGTCGCGGTTTTTTCCCTGCCCAAAGGAATTTGTTGAATAGTGAGCGTATTTGGTTGAAGAAGCTTGCTGGTATATGTATGGGGATGGTCTGTAGGAGATACAGGAATTTGGGTAGGATTGTCATGTTGAGGATATTGCAACGTCCAAACCATGAGTGGAGTCCTACGTTCCATTTATCTAGCATTTGTTGGACTTTTTTTAAAAGGGGAGGAAAGTTTAGTTTGAACAGATGGGGAAATGTTGGGGGTATAAATGTGCCTAAATACTTCAGAGCTGTAGTAGTCCATTTCAGGTGGAAACTATTTTGAAGTTGTGTGAGTTGTGGTTGTGGAATTCCCAGACCCATCGCTTCAGATTTGCTGAAGTTGATTTTCAGATTAGCCAATTTACCATATGTGTGAAATTCTTTCATGAGGTTGGGGAGAGAAATGGTTGGGTTTGTGAGTGAAAACATTAAGTCGTCGGCGTATGCAGAAACTTTAAATTGTTTGTTGTTTATTTCTATCCCTGTAATGTCTGGGTTCTGTCTAATGTGACATAGGAAAGGTTCCAGGGACAGTGCAAAGAGCAGGGGTGATAGGGGACACCCTTGACGGGTTCCATTAGTAATTGGGAAAGCTTCTGAGAATACCCCATTTGCCCTTACCCTGGCTGTTGGGTCTGAGTATATTGCGGAAATCCAATGTATCATTTTGTCTCCCAAACCTATGTGTTTCAGCGTCGCGAACATAAACCTCCAGCTTACTCGATCAAACGCTTTTTCTGCATCAGTTCCAAGTAGGATGCATGGGGATTTGGTGCTATTAGCGATATGCAGTAGGTTTAGAACTTTAATCGTATTATCCCTAGCTTCCCTCGTTGGGACGAAACCCACTTGGTCGAGGTGTATAAGTGAGGTGAGGTGTTGTTGTAATCTGGTGGCAATGATCTTTGTGAAAAGTTTGAGGTCTGTGTTTAACAGGGAAATCGGGCGGTAGGACCCACATTGGCCCGGGTCTTTACCTTCTTTTGGTATAACAGAAATTTGTGCCTGTAGCGTGGACTTATGAAACTTTCCCCCTGAGCCTAGAGTATTATAAAGTTCAACCAGGTGCTGGCCTAGGGAGGGGAGTAGGGTCTTATAATAGGGGATTGTAAGCCCGTCCGGACCTAGTGCTTTCCCTGATTTAGTATGTTTTAGTGCGATTTGCAGTTCGGTCAACGTGATGGGTTCTTCTAATATGGATTTTGCATCGTCTGGGAGGGTCGGCATGAGGGAGGATGTTATGTATTCTGCCGTGTTTTCAGTGGGAACTTGTGTCTCTTTTAAGTTGTATAGAGAGGAGTAAAATGAACTAAACTCCTGCACAATGTGCTGGGGCAAAGAGGCTTTCCGGCCCGTAGGGGTCATAATGTGGGGTATGTATGAAGCCATTTTTTGTTCTCGTAGTGATTGGGCTAATAGTCTTCCGCATTTGTTACCAGATTCATAATTTTTCCTTTTGCAAATTTGTATGGCCGCTTTCGCTTTATATCGTAAAAGGTCATTGATCTGTGTCCGGACCAAGTTTAGCTCTGCTTCTAGTTGTTTGGTGGGTGTCTGTTTATGTCTCTCTTCTAATGTGTCTAATTTCTTCAGCAAGGTGTTCAGTTGTGCAGTTCTTTGCTGTTTGAGTCGTGAGCCGTGCTTGATCAGTATTCCCCTAATTACGGTTTTGTGTGCTTCCCATACTAGCCCAGTGTCACAGTCAGGGGTGGTGTTGGAGGTGAAATAGTGGCCGATTTCCTTGGTTACCTCAGCTAAAATTTCTGGGTCTTTCAGAAGTCCCTCGTTTAGTCTCCACGGTGGTTTCTGTGTCGACCGTAGGTCTGGAAGGGTGTATCGTAGTGTAATCGGGGCATGGTCCGACCATGTAATTGAACCTATGTTAGTCTCTTTAATCGCATGCAAGTCTCTGTGGGGGATCAGGAAATAATCGATTCTGGAGTACGTCTGGTGTGGTTTAGAGAAGAAGGTATAATCTCTTTCCCCTGGGTGGAGGAGACACCACGCATCGATCAGTTGGAAATTGTGTAGTGTTGTTCCGATGCGTTTACGCAAGTCTCGTGAGGTTGAGGAACTTCCAGTGGAAGTATCCTCCGTAGGTGCAAGGGGGACATTAAGGTCACCTCCCACGATCAAGTTTCCGTCGGTGAAGTGTGATAGTAGGTCTAGATGACGTTTGAGGAATATGTCTTGATGTGTATTGGGAGCGTACAGGTTAGCTAAGGTTACTTTGGAGTTCCCAATCATCCCCTTTAGAAAAAGGAATCTGCCTTCCTTATCATACTTTACGTCTGTGAGTGTCCATGAGATTTTGGACGAAATTAAGATGGAGACTCCCCTGGATTTGGCTTCTGTGTATCTGGAGTGGTAAACCAATGGGAAAAATCTGTTCTGAAGTGTCGGCAAAGAGCCTTCCCTAAAATGGGTTTCCTGCAGGAAAACAATGTCTGCTCCCATGCGTCTCATGTCATTAGTCAGCATACGTCTTTTTTCTGGTGTGTTTAGGCCTCTCACGTTAAGAGAAACTATGTTTAAGGGAGCCATGGTCTGGAATGGTGGGTGTATTAATAATCGGTAGGTGGGTAAGAGAGGGGGGAAGGGAAGGGAGCCGAGGAAGGGGGGAGGGAAGGTAAGGGAGAAGTGGGGGGGGAGAGGGGGTGTCAGACAAGATCAGTAGGGGAGAGGAGAGCAAGATCAGAACAGAGAAAGAGAGATATAATAGAAGCTGCCACTAGATAGTGCAGCTAAATGTAAGTGCTAAGTTAGCCAAATAGGCTATTACGCTCCCCAGTCACTATACTGGGAATGGAGCGCTGTCCTATGTGGGATTGTGGATAGACAGGGCCAGGAAGTGAGCTCCCGAGCCTCTCCCTCCACCCCCGGCCATCTATGGCTTCTGTTTGTGCATGCGGTGTGTCTAAAGCAGTAATATAGCAGACTCGTGGGTTGCAACGTTACAGATGTATTAGCGGCCTAAGACATGACCAACAAAAAATAAAAGGCATAAATTAACATAACATGTAATGCGATAAACTGAAATAGAGTTCTCATAACTAGAACCCAAGGAACCCATCTGCGTAAGCAGAGGAACACAGCGATTGCAATAAAGTAGATCTCATTTCCCTCCCCATCCATCGACATACCCATCAGATAAGCCCATTAAAGTGGCCTGAAAATGGACTGTAAGATGAGGCTCATAGCCAACCCCTGACCTAGCTGGTCTCTGCACAGGGCCCAGCCTCAGGTCCAACAGTGTTCAGTCCCGCCTCAAGCTGTGTGGAAGTGATCAAGATCTATCGTGGACCTGGACATTAAACACTTTACACCAGCAAACGGGGAGTCCCTTCCACCCCCCCCCCCCTCCCAGAGCGCTTGCGTATAGTTCCCCGCTGGTACATATGCGGTATGGTAAGTATCTTTAACCATCTATGGTGACCTGTTCGTAACACTTGTCATGGTTCCTGTTGCATTCTTGGGTCCGTGGCGAGTTTTCCTTGACGTGCAGGGCCAGGGATATTGAGTGTCTTTCGAGTCTCGTCCCCCCTTGTTTTTAAGCCACTCGGCCTCCTGCATCCGCATTGCATGTATGATTCCGGGCCATTACGGAGGAGATGGCTCTGGGCCTCTTAATTGTGTATTAACTGATGAATGGGAAATTGCAGGTTCCGAGCCCCTGATTCTGTGAAGTCTGGTATGACTTATGTCCGGTATTGGGGCGGGTATTGTTAGGTATTTGGTCTATGGGTTTTCTCCAGCTCTCCAGAGGCCTCCAGTTCTCAGTGCTGTCTGAAAGTGTGCCCAGCAAATGTCCCGAGGAGTGGAGGGAAAGGGGGGGGGGGGAGGTTGGGCGGGAGGGAGTGGAGCCAGAGTTTATCCGAACATCCTCCCCGCTGGCATGCAATGATGGCCCTGTTACATTTCCCTGTGTACGGGGGTTGGCAACCTCTCGTTCTATCCTGGGCGTGTGATAATGAATGGGGATGGATGGCCCAAGGCCTACTCACGTGGCTCTCCCTCCGAGGCCGTCCTGCGTCTCCTTCTGTTCCTGAAGTGACGAGGAGGAAGGGGTCCATGCATCCTCTGGGGGCCCGATCTTCCTTGTGGTCGCGGTAGGAACTGCAGCCAGTCAGGTACCTGTATTGGTTCCGTATCCATGAACCTGAATAGCGCCGGGAGGTCTTCTGTTCTTTGCAAGGAGAAGGAGCTTGTATCTTTACGGAACAACACAGAGAGTGGGTATCCCCACCTGTATGTTAATCCTTTTTGCTTGGCAAGTTCTAGGAGAGGACGCAGTAGGGCTCTGCGCCTCAGCGTTGCTCTCGATAGGTCTGGTAGTATTTTAGCTTGCTTGCCTCCTACTTCCACATCACCATATTCCCAGGCTCGGCGCAGGATGCTTTCCTTCTGGGTGTATCGATGTAGTCTGCATACTACGTCCCGTGGTCTGCTCGGATCTTCAGATCGGGGGCCAAGAGCTCTATGAACTCTGTCTAGTTCAATGTTAAGGTCTGGGTCTTCAAGCACAGTGCGGAACATTGCTTTCACCGTCTCCCCCAGGTTCTCCACTGCTGTGTCCTCCGGAATTCCTCGGAGCCGCAGATTGTTCCTGCGACTCCGGTCTTCGATATCTTCCAGGTGTAATTGTAAGGCAATGGTGGAATCTCTGTGTAGGTCCCTAGCTTGTTCAAGTGCTGCTACTCTTCCCTCCAGAGAGGTGACCGATGCTTCACCCGTGTCCATGCGATCCGCTAGAGTGGCTACTTCCCCGCGTATCTCTTGCATGTCTCGTCGATGCGTCTCCTCCAGCCTGAGGATGAGCGCTTCGATGTCTGATCAGGTGGGGAGGGCCTGGAGTAGGGCCCGAATGTCCTGGTCGAGCATAAGGGGTACAGGTGGTTGCGGGGATGCCATTGTGACCCTCTTTGGACTTCCGTTGGTTCCTAGGGAGTTGTTATTGACCCCGCTGGGGCAGAGTGAAACGGGAGTATCGCTCTGTACGGAGGCTCTGTGTCTCTCACCACGTGGAAGGCCTCGCGGCGCCGCTACTGTGGCTCCCGGAGATGAACCTTGTAGCTGCTGGAAATAGTGGCGGATCTCTCCAGGGCTCCTGCCAACGGGTAGATGCTCTTGTCCTGTGCCTTTTGGACGGTATCATGCCTCTGATAAAGCGTATGTAGCCGGGGTTTTCGGGACAGGCCGGGAGCTCCAAGAAAAAGCAGCTTCACTCAGCCATGTCCAGGCCACGCCCTGTACTGGGTCTTTTAAGGGCCCAGGGGATCTTGGTGCTTGGATACTTGGACAACCTCTTGCTCAGAGATCACTCACTACAGGCCCTGGAACACAGTGTAGCCTGCACAGTGCAGTATTTAGAAAACCAGGGCTCTATCATAAATACCAAAAATTCAGCCTTGAGACCAGCTCAGAGTCTCAAGTATCTAGGTCTGATCCTGGATACGGTCCAGGCAAAGGTATTTCTGCCACCCGTAAAGATCTGTGCCCTGAAGGATCAGGTGCGTCAGGTAAGGGGCACCAGGCAACCCTCTATTTGGGTCTGTATGAGTCTTCTGGGAAAGATGATGTCCTCCTTCGAGGCAGTTCCCTAAGCCCAGTTCCATTCCAGGCCAATACAACAAAACATCTTGTCGGCTTGGAACAGGAGAGCAGAAGCCCTGGATTACCCCATGTCCTTATCTCTCCAGGAACGCCTAAGCTGGTGGTTGCAGGATCAGAACCTGCAAAAGGGAAGATCCTCCCAGTGCCTTGGAGAGTCCTGACCACAGACGCTAGTCTCTCGGGCTAGGGAGCGACCCTAGAGGGGCTCACAGCTCAGGGGAGATGGTCAAGGGCAGAGCAGAGCCTGGCCATCAACATCCTGAAGTTACGGGCGGTACGTCTGGCCCTACGGTCCTGGAAAATGTAGCTTCAGGACTGCCCCATCAGGGTTCAGTCAGACAATGCCACTGCAGTTGCCTGTATCAACCACCAGGGTGGTACCAGGAGCTGTTCAACTCAGGAGAAGGTGAACCACATATTACCCTGGGCAGAGGTAAATGTGCCGGTTCTATTGGCAGTCCATATCCTGGGAGTAGAGAACTGGAAGGCAGATTATCTCAGTCATCAGCAGATCTGCACGGGGGAATGGTCCCTACACCCGAACCGGCCTTTCATTTGAATCGGAACATTGTTTTGCCTTCCTTTTTTTCTCTCAGCCTCGTTTGGCGGAAGAGAAACGACTGCACTCCTTGGATGTAGTGCGAGCAGTCAGTTTATTTGTCTAGATCTGCAGTGATCCGAGGATCAGACTCGTTTTTTGTTTTACCAGAAGGGGTAGGCAACTTCCAAGGCTTCCATTGCCCATTGGTCATTCAGGCCTACGGTCTGAAACATAAGGCTCCTCCCTTCAGGGTGAGAGCTCATTGTACCAGGGGTGTAGGAACCTCTTGAGCTTTTTGCCATCGGGTATCTGTGGCTTAGATTTGTAAGGCCGCCACCTGGTCTTCAGTGCATACGTTCACAAAATTTTATCAAGTGGACATTCGAGCAGCCGAGGATTCTGCTTTTGGCCGCAGTGTACTGCAGGCTGCTGTATAGGTTTGATGGCTTTGGTTTTGGCAGGGTGTCTTCCCCTCAAGGCTATTGCTCTGGGATGCCCCAGTAAGTAAGGTATAACAGCCTCACTCTCTGTACCATGATGTATTTAAAGTAAAGGATTTTACAGGTAAGTATGACGAAAAAATCCTATTTTTTTTTCATGAGAATGCAGCTGAAGAATAGAAACTTTAAGGGCCAGTTCACACCACATGCAGGCCAGTGTGTTTTTTTTTCTGCATCAAAAATGCATAGAAAGTAGGTTATATGGTTTTCAGTGGCATAGTTCACACCAGTGCTTGCAGGTCCAGTTCCAGAAAAAAAAAGTAGAACATGCTGCATTTTTTCTGCACTGAACTGAACTGTACTGGAATGCAGTAAAATGCACTGGAACGCACATATCCTTATTTTAGGTTAAAAAAAAGGGGGGGGGGGGTGATTTACTGGACTACATCAAAAATGCACTGGAACACACATGCAGAAAAGCATCCGGAACGCATCTGGACTGCGTTTCTATGGTGTGAACTGGCCCTAAGGGAGAACCCTACGTGTATATCCAAAGAGAAATGGAATCTCTAAAGCATAACTTAACAAGGCCCACTTGCTCGTATTGAAAAGCTTATTACCTCTGTCTGCAAAAGCCTTGGCATTGTGAAAATTGGCTCTCCACTGTCTCTCCATGCCTCTTTGGGGAACAAGAGACCTACAAAAATGTGCAAAACATTCCCTGTTCATAAACAGAATATTCCATCTATGGTAACTAAGGCCCTACTGAAAGGACTTTCACTCCCCCAACAATCTTTGGTAAAATGTATCCAGTGGTAAAAGAGTTTGTAAAAAAAAATGGGCTATTTCTGTGGTTGATTCTGCTGTCTCTGCTCTAAACAAACATCTCTGTACCTATTGAAGATGTTCCTCGTTTCATTCTGCTGAACATTTTCTGCACATTTGCTCAAAGAAAATTTGAGATGTTAAATGCTCTCTTTAGCCTCAGCCTTGTAACCAAATCTTGCAGCCTTTTCTGTCAAACTTCAGCTAACTGGCCCAGTATTTTTGGATCATCCTGTTGCAGTGCAATTTCAACAATTGCCTCCTGCTCTGCTTTTTTGTGTAGATGCCCTGAACACGTCATGAAACAAATATCCAGAATGTCTAACATCTTCATTCATATGCACAGCATCCTATAGCTAAAGGCCTGGACAGCAATAGCTGCCTATAAAGGGCACCTTACACATACAGTGGATATAAAAAGTCTACATATCCCTGGTAAAATGTCTGGTTTCTGTGGTGTAAAAAAAAATGAGACAAAGATCGATCATTTAAGAAATTTTTCCACCTTTTAATGTGACCTATAAACTGTACAACTCAGTTGAACAGCAAACTGAAATCTTTTAGGTGGAGATAAGTAAAAATAAAAAACTAAAATAATATGGTTGCATAAGGGTGCACCCCCTTAACCAGTTGCCGACTGGGCCATAGCCAAATGACAGCTACAACGTGGTCAGATAACTCTGGGAGGCCGTCATATGATGGCCTCCCAGAATCACGCGCCCCCTTGGAATGTCTATGACCGTCGGGTCTCCCAGACCTGGCATATCACGGATCGGGGTAAAGGGCCAATGACAGCGGCCCTTTACCACGTGATCATGCCGTTCAATGACGAGGTGATCACTTGTAAACAAACCGGAGCATGTCCGGTTCAGCTCCTCCCGCTGATCGGTACAGCGTGTGAGAGTGGGGGGAGCCGGGTGCAGCAGCGCTGTGGGCTGTATCTAAAGTTACTACAGTGCTAATCTGTGCCCAGCCATGGCTCATCCATCCATGGCTCATCTGTGCCACATCCATGCCACATCATTGCTCATCCGTACCGCATCAATGCCACTACAGTGCCCATCAGTGCCTGGCAATGGGTAAAATTAGATGTGTAATTTATGCTCCTAGAATACCTGACTGTGCTCCCTGCATGTTGGGCCTCTGTATTTGGCCAGGCTGTGTAAAAGTCTCACACATGGTATCGCCATACTCAGGAGAAGTAGCAGAATATGTTTTGGGGTGTAATTTTTGCTATGTACATGCTGTGTTAGAAATATCTTATAAATTGACAACTTTGTGTAAAAAAAAAAAAAAAAAAAAGCGTTTTCATTTTCTTTCCACATTTTCCAAAAACTTGTGGAAAAAAATGACATGTTCAGAAGACTCATCATGCCTCATAGAATATACGTTGGGGTGTTTACTTTGCAAAATGGGGTATTTTTTTAGGCGTTTTCATTGTCCTGGTGCTCCAGGGCCTTCAAAATTGTAAGAGGTAATCTAAAAATTATATGTGTAATTTATGCTCCTAGAACGCCTGACGGTGCTCCCTGCATGCTGGGCCTCTGTATGTGGCCAGGCTGTGTAAAAAGCTCACATTTGTGGTATTGCCATACTCAGGAGGAGTAGCAGAATGTGTTTTGGGGTGTAATTTGTGATATGCATATGCTGTGTGGGAGAAATAACTTGTTAATATGACAAGTTTGTGAAAAAAGAAAAAGAATATCTTCATTTTGCAAAGAATTATGGTAAAAAATTACAACTTCAAAAAACTCACTATGCCTCTTACTAAATACCTTGGACTGTCTACTTTCTAAATAGGTATCATTTGGGGGGTATTTGTACTGTCCTGGCTTGTTAGGGCTCTTTCACACGGGGCTGTCCATTGATCCCCGCTGAGCCGGTGGATGACAGGTCCGTCTCCGCTCACTGTGCAGGGATGGACCAGTCAGAGCTCCGCTCTCCTCTATTGGGGATCGGATGAAAACAGATCCGCCTGTCCGTTCTCATCTGATCCGCCACGTGGATGGAAAATGGGGTTTCCATCCGCCTGGATTTAGCGGATCGGATGTCAGTGGACATGTCACTGCTGACATCTGTCGCTCCATAGAACTGTATGGACTGTCCGTTCAGGTCCGTCTAAAAAACTTACAGGTGGATCTGAATGCTCCGCCCGTGTGAAAGAGCCCTAAGGGTCGGTTCACACTGGGGCGACTTGGGATCCGACTTGTACGCCCTCAAGTCGCCCCAAGTCGCCCCAAGTCGCTTTGTATTTAGATTAACATGGTAGGCAATGGGAGCGTCTTAATTGACACTACTGAAGTCGCTCCGACTTCAGAAAAGGTTCCTGTACTACTTCTATCCGACTTGTAGGCGACTTGTACCCATTCAACTCAATGTAAGTCGCCTGCAAGTCGGATCTCTCTGTAAAGTCAAGCGACTTTGCAGAGAAAACCCCTCCCTCCCCCCCTCCCTCCCAGAGAGGTGATTGGCCACAGGCAAAGTCGCCTGTCATGGAGGCGACTTCAAGTCGCCTCGTAATTTGCCGAAGTCGCGCTGAAGTCGCGCTAAAGTCGCGCTGAAGCCGCGTTGAAGTCGCGGTACAAAGTCGCGCTAAAGTCGTGTTGCCCATGTGTGAACCGACCCTTAGGGTCTCAAATGAGAGAGGCCTTCAGCACATCAGGTGTGATCAATTTTCAATGATTGGCACCATAGCTTGTAAACTCTATAACTTTCATAAAGACCAAATAATATACACTGATTTGGGTTATTTTTACCAAAGACATGTAGCAGTATAAATTTGGGGCCAGAATTTTTGAAGAAAAATTACTAATTTGCTAAATTTTAATACAGAAACAAAGAAAAATGCTTTTTTTTTTTTTTTTTTTTTTTTTTTTTTACAAAATTTTCGGTCTTTTTTCATTTATAGTGCAAAAAATAAAAAAAACCCAGAGGTGATCAATTGCTACCAAAAGAAAGCTCTATTTGTGTGAAAAAAAGGACAAAAATTTCCTATGGGTACAGTGTTGCATGACTAATTGTCATTCAAAATGTGAGAGCACCGAAAGCTGAAAATTGGTCTGGTTATGAAGGGGGTTTAAGGCTAGGTTTCCACTAGTGCGTCCCCAAAGTCGCGCGATTTTGCCGCGATTTTTTACCGCGATTTTACCGCGACTTTTTACCGCGATTTGAAGCAATGCCTGTATCTATAGACCTCAAGTCGCATCAAAGTGGGACCAAAGTAGTGCAGGGACTACTTTGAAGTCGCTGCGACTTGAAGTCGCACAGATATGAACGGTACTCATTGGAAATCATGGGAAACAATTTGTCATGCGACTTTTCAGTCCCAAGTCGCATGAAAAGTCGCACTAGTGGAAACAGAGCCTGAGTGCCCAGTGGGTAAACTATTTTTTTGTTGAAGCACCTTTTGATTTTATTACAGCACTCAGTCTTTTTGGGCATGAGTCTATCAGCATGGCACATCTTGACTTGGCAATATTTGTCCACTCTTCTTTGCAAAAACATTCAAAATATGTCAGATTGCGAAGACATCTCCTGTGCACAGTCCTCTTCAAATCACCCCACAGATTTTCAATCAGATTCAGGTCTGGGCTCTGGCTGTGTCATTCCAAAACTTCAGTCTTCTTATGGAGAAGCCATTCCTTTGTTGATTTGGATGTATGCTTTGGGTCATTGTCATGCTGAAAGATGAAGTTCCTCTTCATGCTCAGCTTTCTAGCAGAAGCTTGAAGGTTTTGTGCCAATATTGACTGGCATTTGGAACTGTTCATAATTCCCTTTACTTTGACTAAGACCCCTGTTACATCTGAAGAAAAACAGCCCCAAAGCATGATGCTGCCACCACCATGCTTCACTGTGGGTATGGTGTTCTTTTGGTGATGTGCAGTGTTGTTTTTGCGCCAAACATATCTTTTGGAATTATGGCCAAAAAGTTCAACCTTGGTTTCATCAGACCATTCCCAAAACATCAGCTATCCACCTCCATGTTTCACAGTAGGAATAGTGTACCTTTCATCAACGGCCTTGTTAACTCCTCTCCAAATGTAGCATTTATGGTTGTGGCCAAAAAGCTCAATTTTGGTCTCATCATTCCAAATAACTTTGTGCCAGAAGGTTTGAGGCTTGTCTCTGTGCTGTTTGGCTTATTGTAAGCAGGATACTTTGTGACATTTGTGTAGTAATTGCTTTCTTCTGGCGACTCTACCATGCAGCCCATCTTTCTTCAAGTGCCTCCTTATTGTGCATTTTGAAACTGCCACACCCCATGTTTTCAGAGAGTCCTGTATTTCATTAAATTGAATTAAGTTATTTGTGGGTTTTTCTTTGTATCCCAAACAATTTTCCTGGCATTTGTGGCTGAAATTTTAGTTGGTCTACCTGACCGTGGTTTGAGTTCAACAGAACCCCTCATTTTTTACTTCTTGATTAGAGTTTAAACACTGCTTATTGGCATTCTCAATTCTTGGATAACTTTTTATATCCCGTTCCTGTTTTATACAGTTCAACTACCTTTTCCCACAGATACTTTGACAATTCTTTTGCTTTCCCCATGACTCAGAATCCAGAAACGTCAGTGCAGCACTGGATGAAAGATGCAAGGGTCTGTCAGGAGTCCAGAAACTCATTGACTTTTTATACACACACACTAATTACAAGTAAACAGTTCACAGGTGAGGATGGTTACCTTTAACCACTTAAGGACCGAGCCTCTTTCTAAGATTTGTTGTTTACAAGTTAAAAACAGTTTTTTTTTGCTAGAAAATTACTTAGAACCCCCAAACATTATACATTATTTTTCTAACACCCTAGAGAATAAAATGGCGGTCGTTGCAATACTTTCTGTCACACTGTATTTGCACAGCGGTCTTACAAGCGCACTTTTTTTTTTTTTAAATACACTTTTTTTTCATTAAAAAACAAGACAACAGTAAAGTTAGTTTTTTTTATATTGTGAAAGATAATGTTATGCCGGGTTAAATGATACCCTATGTGTTACGCTTCAAAATTGCGCCCACTCGTGGAATGGCAACAAACTTTTACCCTTAAACATCTCCATAGGCAACGTTTAAAAAATTCTACAGGTTGCATGTTTTGAGTTACAGAGGAGGACTAGGGCTAGAATGATTGCTCTCGCTCTACCGATTGCGGCGATACCTCACATGTGTGGTTTGAACACCGTTTTCATATGTGGGCACTACTCAGGTGTGCGTTCACTTCTGCACGCGAGCTCGTCGGGATGGGGTGCGTTTAAAAATGTGTTTTTTGTTTTTTTTAATTAATTTTACCTTTTATTTTGTCTTTTTACACTGTCTTTTTTTTTTTTTTTTTAATCTTCACTTTTATACCTATTACAAGGCATGTAAACATGCCTTGTAATAGAAAAAAGCATGACAGGACCTCTTAAATATGAGATCTGGGGTCAAAAAGACCTCATATTTACACTAAAAATGCAAAAAAAAAATTGTCATTTAAAAAAATCATTTAAAAAAAATTACCCTTTAAGAGCTGTGGGCGGAAGTGACGTTTTGACGTTGCTTCAACTCAGCAATTATATGCAGACAGGTGGGGGGCCATCTTCCCCTCACTCATCTCCATACCTAACAGGAGACAACACACGATCGCCTCCGCCGCTGCGACGGCTCTGGTAAGCGGCGGAAGGCACTGGGAGGGGGGGCCCCTTTCTGCCGCCGATAAAAGTGATCTCGCTGCGAATTCGCCGCAGAGACCACTTTTATCTTGTAGCAGACCGCCCGCTGAAGAAGAGGATACCGTGGTTACGGCAGCTAGCTGCTGCCATAACAACAATATCCTCCTTCAAACAGCCGACGTAAAACTGCGGCGGGTGGTCCGTAAATGGTTAATAGCCATTCAACCCCCTTTGTGTCAACTTGTGTGCGTGTTATCAGGCCAAAATCACCAGGGTATGTAAACTTTTGATCAGGGTCATTTGGGTAGTTTCTGTTGTCATTATGATTTAAAGAGAGTAAACACAGTTGACTGATAATAAATGGCTTCAGCCAAACACTAACCATTATTGAAAGAAATGTTTTTGTGTTATTCATATTCTCTGAAAAATGAAGAAAGAAAAAAATGAAGAAATCATAAATTCTGCCAGGGTATGTAAACTTATGAGTACAACTGTAAGTTACTATAGACCTCATTTAGCTTATAATGCATCTAATCTGCCTCACCACAACACACAAATGTAAATTGACCCAAAGGTTTTTTTTTATTCAAAGCAATGTAAATACTTATGTCCCGTACACATGGTCGGATTTTCCGATGGAAAATGTCCGATCGGAGCGTGTTGTCGGAAATTCCGACCGTGTGTGGGCTCCATCGGACATTTTCCATCGGATTTTCCGACACACAAAGTTGGAGAGTAGGAGATAAAATTTTCCGACAACAAAATCCGTTGTCGGAAATTCCGATCGTGTGTACACAAATCCGACGGACAAAGTGCCACGCATGCTCAGAATAAATAAAGAGATGAAAGCTATTGGCTACTGCCCCGTTTATAGTCCCGACGTACGTGTTTTACGTCACCGCGTTTAGAACGATCGGATTTTCCGACAACTTTGTGTGACCGTGTGTATGCAAGACAAGTTTGAGCCAACATCCGTCGGAAAAAATCCTAGGATTTTGTTGTCGGAATATCCGAACAAAGTCCGACCGTGTGTACGGGGCATTAGAGAGGTTTCTGTCAACAAGAAATCTATACCACATTTAGACACTAATAACACAGTACATTAAGAACACTTTTACACAAATTGGACACCGAAGTTGCAAGTTTTATTTAGATCAAGCAGAATCTTTTAATTTTTAATAACCACAACATGACAGAAGACAATTTAGAATTGTGACACTGGTCGTTTCTTTATCCATGCTGCAATCTCTGGGATTTCTTGTACTCTGTTTCTTAGAGCCAGTAAATGAGGATAGGCTTTTGCAAAACCAGGTTGATGGTACTCAAACATGTCAACACAGTTATCCCAGAAAAAGTCAGCCCATGTTACCTATAGGTAGTAAAAAGTATTTAGTCAAATTTAGTCTAATACATAAAGGATAAGAACTTTAAAAAAAATCGATGCCCCAGGTGCTTAGGGTAGTGTCAAATGGGAGTTAGTTTATCGCCACTAGTACAATCTCAGACTTGGGCCATCACAAGTTCATCTAAAGAGTGTACTTCCGTTAAAGCAAATTGCTGGAGATGCTTCCATGTCCCTGTAGACCTTTTTATTGTTTTCTTTCATGTGATATACCAAAACAAGTCACAAGTATTCCTTTAAAAGAGAAGTATGGTTTTAAAAAAATAAACCTACTTATCTAGGTATATGCAGCATCGATCTGATGCTGCTAAACCGCTTCTAAGACAAAGAACTGAGCGATCAAAGACCGCTGATCGCTTAGTTCTCAGTCTTCACTGAACAGAGAGACGGTGACTGTCAGTCACCAGCTCTCTGATCTGCCCTCCAGTACTCATTGGAGCTTTGGCCTGTGCAGGAGGCAGGAGTGGCTGGCTCCTGGCTGGATCCCGACTGTAAAGTTGGGATCTTTTCCAAGCCTGAACCGGTTGAGTGAGGTCAGCCAAGAGCGGCTTTAGCCCACTGTCAGCTGAAAATGGGTCACAGGAGTGCAGAATGAACTGCACTCTTGGGATCTCCAGAAGTACAGCCAAAATGGCTTTGGCTATACTTTTCTTTTAACTCTTCTATAAGTGCTCTCATAATGACAGTTTGTTTAAAAGAAAACTAGCAAAGAAGTAAAAAAGTGACCTCTCCTTCAAAAAAAATACTAGTTGCCAGGCTGTACTCAGTATAGCTTTCAGTACTCAAGAGTTAGGAAAATTGAAACTTTTTATCTGTGTGTTTTTTTTACAGGTCAACATCTCTGAAGACGGTAAGAAAATAGCATTTTCACAAAGTCAGCAGTGGCCATGTTCTTGCCACGGGATTCCTTTAAAGTGGAATTCCGGACGGCTACATTTTTTTTTAGGTCAGCAGCTACAAACCCTGTAGCTGCTGACTTTAAAAAAGAAGACTTACCTGTCCTGGGTGCCCGCGATGTCGGCCACCTGAGGCCAACCCGTCCCTCGGCTCTCGGGTCCCGGCACCGCCATCCTAAGTAAGGGAAACAGGCAGTGGAGCCTCCTATTGCGCACGCGCGAGCGCTCTGTGAATGGCCCCGTGGTTTTCTGGGAACACACACAGTTCCCAGAAGGCAACGGGGCTGCTCACCGAGGAGCATTACACGCCGCGGAATAGGAAGAGGCAGATTAGAAAGACTGCATAGCAACAAGGGTTTCAGGTGAGTAAAAATTTTTTTTTTCACTTTTTTTTAAATTTTTTTTTTAATTTTTGGAGCATTTTTTTTTTTTTTTTGGGGGTGGCCCTCCACTTTAAGTGGATTCCTGTGCAATTTCTAAATACCTGTAGTTATTGAATGTAAATCCAGTTACTTTTATGTCTTGTTAGCAGCCTGTCTTTGTTCACCTTTGTGGATAAGATCTTTTATCCTGTCTACTTTTTGTCCTTCTTCTTATGATTAGGTAGATTGTGCCATTTGATGCACAGCATTATTTTTGTCCATTCTGTATTATGTTAACTGCATCTCTTCTTATCATGCTACAATATGTAATGTGCAATAAGCTCTAAAATCACATTGTAATGAGACCTCAATGCCCCTTAGTTAACAGTATTAATTAAAGGATAATTTCACCTTTGGAACATGTTACATATTCCACCTGTTATTAGGGTAGAACATGTAACATGTTCCAGCTCCTGCACCTTCTCCCCTGACCCCCCCCCCCCCCCTTTTAATAGTAGTGTGGCTAAGCGAGGCTCTGCCTATTCAACTGCCTCATTTATTCGCAATTTCTTGTGAATTAATAAACTACAGGCACCGTTAGCCACAGAGGTAGACTTACTTGCAGTCTGAATGAACAGCACAAGTGTAGTTCATCCACACTGCCTACAGCTCTACAATGGCAGCTTGTACAGAGGTACCATTCTGCCTGAAAATTTTATAAGGTACTCACGCAGTTCTAACGCTTTTTTGGACTTTGCTACAGGAAGGGCTACACCCGAGTTGCTGCATACTCCTTCCAGATAAGCTTACCATATATCTGCACCTCGGTAACCCCACAGGGGAATACCCTCACACACTTATTTATGACAGAAACCAAGCAAAAGGGAGCCACTGAAAAATCCCAGAAGTAGATTCGCTCTCCCGAAGGCAATGTGTCCATTGCATCGGTGCATGACCCCATTTTTAACACCATTTTCTGCATTTGATTTCAATTTCAGGCAAGCGACAATAACCCTTCCCAACAAAGGCAGATTTTTCTGCATCTGTGTCACCATCCAGCCATCCCTGTACAGGGCTCCAAAACCCCCAAGGCCCTTCTCCAACTCCTCTGTCCAGGTTCTGATAAATCTGGCCTAGAAGAGAGATCAATGATGACCGGATAAAAAAATTTTCACTTTTCCAAAAATCCTTGACAAACTCTATCCAGTGGAATGAGAGGTGTGTTCTGGCAATTGATCTTGCCGTCTGTCCTAAACACACATCTTGCTAGATGTTCCTTCATTCAAAGATTCTGCTGATAGGAAGTTTCAAATGCTTCTTTTACACTTGCAGGCCCAGCCCTGCAACTAGTTTTTGCTGTGATTACTGTGTTTCAAACTAATTGGACTAGGGAAATGAATAACCAATGTGATCCTGTGTTCCAGGAATGTGCCCTAACAAAGCAATTACCTTCTACTCTGCTCGTCTCTTTTCTGTGGATGCCCTAGCTCCTCAGGAGCTTTTGTCTTTTTCAAAATACAGTGCACCTAATCACTGTACCCAGGCTTAGTGTCTACAGTGCCTTAAAAAAGTATTCATACCCCTTGAAATTTTCCACATTCCATCATGTTACAACCTAAAACGTAAGTGTATTTTATTGGGATTGTATGCGATAGACCAACACAAAGTGGCACATAATTGTGAAGTGGAAGGAAAATGATAAATGGTTTTAAAAATATTTTACAAATATGTGAAAAGTGCAGCATGCATTTGTATTCAGCCCCCTTCACTTTGATACCCCTAACTAAAACCTAGTGGAATCAATTGCCTTCAGAAGTCACCTAATTAGTAAATAGAGTCCACCTGCTGTGTGTAATTTAACCTCAATATAAATACAGCTGTTCTGTGAAGCCCATTTGTTAGAGAACCTTAGTGAACATCATGAAGGCCAAGGAACACACCAGACAGGTCAGGGATAAAGTTGTGGAGAAGTTTAAAGCAGGGTTAGGTTATAAAAAAATATCCCAAGCTTTGAACATCTCACAGAGCACTGTTCAATCCATCATCCGAAAATGGAAAGAGTATGAAGCAACCTACCAAGGCATGGCCGTCCACCTAAACTGACAGGCTGGGCAAGGAGAGCATTAATCAGAGAAGCAGCCAAGAGGCCCATGGTAACTCTGGAGGAGCTGCAGAGATCCACAGCTCAGGTGAGAGAGTCTTTCCACAGGACAACTATTAGTCGTGCAGTCCACAAATCTGGCCTTTATGGAAGAGTAGCAAGAAGAAAGCTACAGTTGAATAAAAGCCAAAGTCCTGTTTGCAGTTTGCGAGAAGTCATGTGGGGGACACAGCAAATGTGGAAGAAGGTGCTCTGGTCAGATGAGACCAAAATTTAACTTCTTGGCCTAAAAGCAAAACGATATGTGTGGTGGAAAACACTTCACATCACCCTAAACACACCATCCCCACATGGTGGTGGCAGCATCATGTTGTGGGGATGCTTTTCTTCAGCAAGGACAGGGAAGCTGGTCAGAGTTGATGGGAAGATGGATGGAGCCAAATACAGGGCAATCTTAGAAGAAAACCTGTTAGTCTGCAAAAGACTTGATACTGGGGTGGAGGTTCACCTTTCAGCAGGACAACAACCCTAAACATACAACCAGAGCTACAATGGAATGTTTTAGATCAAAGCATATTCATGTGTTAGAATGGCCCAGTCAAATTCCAGACCTAAATCTAATTGGGAATCTGTGGCAAGACTTAGACTGAGCAAGAAAATTGCTGTTCACAGACGGTCTCCTTCCAATCCGACAGAGCTTGAGCTATTTTGCAAAGAAGAATTGGCAACATTTTCACTAGATGTGCAAAGCTGGTGGAGACATACCCAAAAAGACTTGCAGCTGTAATTGCAGTGAAAGGTGGTTCTACAAAGTATTAACTCGGGGGCTGAATACATATGCACGCCACACTTTTGACATATTTATTTGTAACAAACTTTCAAAACCATTTCTCATTTTCTATCCACTTCACAATTTTGTGCCACTTTGTGTTGGTCTATCACATAAAATACATTTCCATTTTTGGTTGTAACATGACAATATGTGGAAAATGTTAAGGGGTATGAATACTTTTTTCAAGACACTGTATAAAACCTAAGTTTAGCCCATTATGTCAGTGAAAAATTTGGCCAAAAAGCCCACCACTGAAGGGGCACCCTCACTCTTAAGAGCGGGGGGGGGGGGCATCTGTTACAATTTTTTCTTTCTTGGGAACAAACGCCTCAGAACTGTGGGTCCCACTCAAAGGGGTGCAAAATAGTTTAAAAATTATACTCCTTTACCCCTTTGGTCTCTCAAATCAACCAAAAACTGCCAAGGACAGTCAGATTTGCAGAATGATCTGAACCATCTCTTGTCCCAGGAAATAGTTTTGCCAGTACCTCCACAAGACAGGTTTAAACCTGTTCACGATACCAAAGCTCAACTGCGTTTTTTGTTCTATTCTGGACCTAAAATTCCTCAACAAATACATTCATATTCCTAACTTTCTCACGGAATCTACAAGGTCAGTCATTGCCTCTCTGAAACAAGGGGAATGTCTGGCATATCATCATATTCTCATTTATCCACCTTATCAGCATTTTATGTAGATTCACTGTAGAGAATCATTTCCATTTTTTTGCCCTGCCTTTTGAGCTATTCTCTGTTCCCAGAGCATTCACAGAAGTCCTAACATCTTCTTGCCCCCTCAGAACTCAGGGCATCAGGTCACAGGTAATCTGGATGACCTTGTCCTGAAGGTCTCATCTCCCTCCAGCTGTCCACAAGACAATTGCTCCAGACTCTCTGGATTATTTCCAAAAATTTGCTCTCCAGCCTTCTCTTCACCTGGAATACTTAGGTCTGGTGCTGGGCACATCCCAAACAAAGGGTTTCTTTTCAAAGATAAAAATTCTGTCTCCCAGAGCTTGAGAATTAAGGCCAAAAGAGACATCCCACAATGAGATTCTTCATAAACAATTCTAGTCCTCATGGTAGCCTCCTTCGAGGCTGTACCATTAGCCAAATTTTATTCCTACCCTCTACAACACAGCATTTTAATGACCTGGAACCTGGATGCTCCTGTCCAGCCCAACAAGTTATTCCCTTACTTGGTGGCTTTTCAGCCCAGCCTTAACAATAGGGAAGTCTTCCTTCCTTAATGCTGAAAAGTGATTACAGATGCCATTTTTTTAAGATGGGGAACAGTGTCCCAGTCTGTTGCAGTCCTTACAGTTGGCTCTGCATCACTGGGCCCACCTTCTCCAAGGTCACCCAATCAGGGTTCAATCAGACAATGCCATGGCTCTGGCCTACAACAACCATCAAAGGAGCAGTCCTGAAGAAAGTAATAATAATAATCTCATAGACAAAGACTTGCTGTGAGGTGATCTTTGCTGTCCACATCCAAGGACTGGACAACTTGAAAGTGGATTATATCAGCTGACACTGTTCTTAACCTACTCATCTCCAACTTGATATATCAGAAATGGGGGACCCATGATGAGGACATCCAGGCCTCTAGATACAACAACAAACTATCTCTGTGGCCAGGTCCAAGGACCCCCTAGAGCTGGCATTAGATACCTTGATAGTTTCCTGGTCTTAATTCAGGTCAAAATGTTTTTTGGAGACAGAAAGTCTCTGAGTCTGTCATTCCTACCTTGCTAACAGCAGGAAAAGCCACTTCCAGAAGCTTCTACCATTGTACTTGGAAATCCTTCTTTGCCTAGTGAAAACACAGACGCTTCAACCCTAGAGATTACTCTGCGCATTCTGGCCTTTCTGCAATCATGTCTTGACCAAAACTTGGCCTTAAGCACTGCAATAGGACAGGTTTTGGCCTTGTTAATTATTTTTCAAAAATATATGGCCCAGTTCTCCCTCGTCAAAACCTTTATTCAAGGTGTATCTTGCATTAATCCCCCCCTTGCAGCACCCTGTGCTTCCTTGGTTTTTAACTTGTCACTGCCCTGTAAAAAACACATCCTATATAGATTACATCTATATAAAAAACAATATCCTCTTAGATTACATCTCTTGCCAAGTAGCATTTTTGGTTGCTATTACATTTGTCAAATGTGTCTCTGAGTTGGCAGCTCTCTATTGTAAGGAATTGTTCCTAATTCTTCACAATGGCAAGGTAGTATTGTGCCCAAGATCCATAGTTTCTACCTAAAGTGGTATCAGTCTTTCACGTCAATGAAGACATAGGGGGTTATTTACAAAAGGCAAATCCACTTTGCACTACAAGTGCAAACTACATGTGCAAAGTGCACTTGAAAGTGCACTTGGAAGTGCAGTCACTGTAAATCTGAGGGGTAGATCTGAAATGAAGGGAAGCTCTTCTGATTTTATCATCCAATCACGTGCAAGCTAAAATGCTGTTTTTTATCCTCCTTGTATGTCCCCCTCGGATCTACAGTGACTGCACTTCCAAGTGCAATTTCAAGTGCACTTTGCACTTGTGTAAAGTGGATTTGCCTTTAGTAAATAACCCCCCTTGTCCTACTATTATTATGCCCTGCTTCAAAGCACCCAAAGGAAATTGCTTTCCATTGTCTGGACCATAAGAATCTACCTCAAAGCCACAGCTTTGATTAGGAAGATGGATTCCCTGTTTGTCCTTTCCTCGGCAGCTCTAAAGGGACTTCCTGCCTCGAACTCCACCAATGCTCGATGAAAAAGACATCTAATCACTAGAGCTTTCAAGGAAAAATCTCCTCCAGAGCTTTTACGTGCCCATGTCACCAGGCCAGTGTAGGTTTCCTGGGCATTCTAGGCACCAAGCGTCCGTAGCCTAGATTTGAAAGGTCCTAACTAACCTTTGCAAAGGTCTACCAGGTGGATGTCCAACTTTCTGAGGATGCAGTTTTTGGCCGCAAGGTTTTTCCAGCAGCACTCTGGCTGGGTCTGTTGATCCTTGTTGTTGGGCCTGTTGGCACAGTTCTGTTTACCTATTTGTTGCCCTCCCTTCTTATTCATTGCTTGAGGACCTCCCAGGGTCTATGAAAAAGCCTGTGTCCTGTACTGTACGATTAAGAGAAATTTTGACTTGCTAGTAGTAAATTATATATCTTGGAGTAAAATACAGGACACAGGTCACTCTCCCTTTCTTTCCTTGGTTACCCTGCATTGATTGCTACAAAACTAGGCACTCAAGGAGTAGGGAAGGGTTATAAGGGAGGTGCCTAAGGGGTGTATCCTCAATCGCTTGCCATTGTCTAATCACCGGAAGGTAAGTTCAAATTCCTCTTCCATTCACATAATTCCTACTACTGTCACTAACTTGAGCCAGTTGAGGAGGAGGCCTACATACCTGTATGTTGTTGATTTGTGAAAAGACTGAAGAACCACAAACAAACCACACAAACATGGAAAAAAACATTGTGCCCAATTACCCGAAGTGATGTTTGTTCAAGGGCAGAGCACACCTTTCTAGGTGTCTTCCAGGGCACTTAGTAAAAAAAACGTAGACTTTAAGGACAGATTTTGCAGACACCCTGTTGCGACTGCAACTCAGCAGTGCTTTCATACTTCAAAAAACCTAACACATTTTATTTAAAGAGGAGCTTCAGACTCCCCCCCAAAAAACTGAAAGTCAGCAACTACAAATACTGTAGCTGCTGACTATTAATATAAGGACATTTACCTGTTCAGGAGTCCAGTGCTGTCCTCACTCGAGCCTGTTCTTTACTAGGCTTTGGGCCCCTAGCACCAGCATCCTGAGTAAGCCAGCCGTGCTGTGCTTTGTGAATGGTCCCGCAGTCTTCTGGGGACCTGTGATGTGTCCCAGAAGGCTGCAGGTGAAGAGGGGGGTGAACTCTCCCTAGGTGACCTGGGCGGAAGTGGGAGCAAGTACCTGTTATAACCAGGTACCTGCTCCCCCCCTCCAAAAAAAAACTGAGTGCCATATTCTAAAGAGGAGGTGGTGAGGAGGCAAACACAAACACTTTTAGGTGAAGTTACACTTTAACCTTTGCCTGTGTGCATCTCATTTATAAAATAGTTTCTGTGGCTTATTAAGACATGGTAAACTTTTTATAGCTTTATTTTCACATAAAACGAAGATTGTGCTGCCTTTGCCATGCAACTATCCATTTTAAAAAAGGATACTTACGTAGTCTCCAGCAAACCATTTCTTGTCACCCAAAGCCTTCTCCAAGCCAGACAGGACTGGATGACAGTTCTTTTCCATGTACTCATTTATTTTCTAGGGTACAAAATGGGGTTATGTGAGTAAAGTTTTCCTGCTCAATTGTAACATTTTAAAATGTTCCTTTACCTGCAATTGAAGAAATCCTCAGTGTATTTTGGGATTGTTTATAGTACAGCCAACAACACTTTTTCTTCCTGGTGATATAGGGCTCCATGGGTCAGCTTGGTCTGTAGCTTGACCGGGAACTTTTCTAGTTTGCTCCACTGAATGGGATTGGTTAAATCTGTACCTGGGTCTGAGCACTAATTAAATGAATGCAGAACTGACTACCTTCAGTGTTAAGTCGCTTGCTGAATCTGACTTCAGTGCTTTTAGAGACACTGCCTCATGACAAAAAATAAAGAACAGGGCAGAGTTAAGTCACTAATGTTCCAGATCAGCAAGTCAGAAACTAATAAAAGCAATGGATCTGCATGATAGTTTGAGGAACTAGCATTTTCAGAAGACATTGCCAATAGCAGCATCCATACTTTCTCAGGTCTTCTAAAATGTACAGCAGTTGTGAGAAGTTTTGGTAGACATTTATTCCTGGGCAACTCAAAAAGCTATTCTTGTTCCAGGTCTGTAACTCGGATATATTGAAGCCACTGCATCAGATTGACAGCCACATAATCAGCATTTACAGAAGAATATGTCGGCTAACTTTTCTCTTATGACAGTTTTCCACTGTGAGAAATGTTACTTTGGTGAAAGTAGGCACTGCCCCCCTTTTCTTTTTGCTTGAATTAAAATAGAAATGTTCATAATCACATATCTTCCAAGCGCTAATATTGGAAAGATGAACAACTATTACAGAAACCAAGTTAATCTGATATTGGGGCTTAAAGCAGAACAATGATAATAAACTAGTCTGCGCCACGCACCACTCAACACTTCTAGGTGTATGTGAAGGTGCCGCTGCTATTAGTAAGATGTATAAGAACACCCTAGAGTAAACAAATATTTAGACAGCACTTATGTTTCTTGCCATAAAATGAATTGCACAAAAGTGGATTTTGCTACATTCACCGACAGCTATGGAATGGATATCAACAGTCAATTTCAATTTGAAGATAGAACAATTGAGTCATCCGCATAGGGGTGTTTTAAACAAATTTTAAAAGATTTGGGCAAAATGGGTTTGGGTACCAAATTGGTTAAAATACACTACACACTTGGGAATTTTAAAGCAAATGGACCGATGGGATTGGATAGATAGATCAGAATGTACTATGTTTTAAATATGTAAAGTTAGGTTAGGTTTGGCATTTTTCTTTTGTGAATGTGGTTTATTCTGTATTTTGATGGGGTTTTTGTCTGTGTTGTATGTATTTGTCAGAAAAAAAAACCTTTTCAATAAATAAAATAATAACACAGAATATTTAGGCAAAATACACACCCCTGATCTTGTGGATCATGATTAAAGTGACATAACATACATTTCAGCTTTTTTGCATTGCTACATTTCCATTATTTTAGTGTTTTTTTTTTTTTTTTATATTCTTATTGAGTTTTGCAAGTCATACAAAAAAACTAAGGATTTTTAGTGTTTAAGGCCTCATTTATACAGGCCCTGAGGCACATACAACATGAATGAGGCGTTTCCTTACACACCTGGAGCTACTTACTGACAGCCTATATTAGTAAATTGGGACACAGTGGCTGTATGGACACACCCACACATCTGAGTTTGACAAGTACACAGGGACAGCTGCACAGCCCTGAATGCAGTGTACTAAAACAAAAAATGCAATAATTTGAAAAATGTAATAACCTTGGCAGTTAAATAGGACAAGTATTTACACAGATTAAAGTGTTTGTTACCTCCAACACTTCATATTCATGATATGTGCCTGCTGTACCATGTACTTGTATGAAAAAATCTCCTGTTCTCTTTGTATTGCTTCCTTTGTGTGAAATCCCCAGTGTTCCTGCCAGTCCCCTAGCTTTTCTATTAAAAACTGACCACACTAAGCAGGAGGACACACCATGGTCAGTTCTCTAGCTATGCTGGGAACTCATTGTGCTCTCCTCTAATGATCAGACTTGTTTTGACACCTGTGCTGCACGGCCATTCACTGTGAAACTCAATGTTCTGCTGTTTCTCCTCCCCCAGCTCTTATGCAGCTAAGAACAAAGGGAATGCGATCACTTATTTTAAAAAAAAAGGAAAAAGGGTATTTATAATGTTTTTTTGTATATCTATACAAACATGTTTGCCTTTCATTTTTAATTTCTATTTTAAACTTATTATGTTTTTTTACAAGGTGATCGTTTCTAATCACTTTAATACACTTGGAGTTTAATAAAATAGGCATTTGAGGAGAAATGAGGAACAGAGGGAATCTGTTCCAAATGAGGGACAGTTTATGGGGTTTATGTATTCTTTCTGCAATCATTTGAAGAATGTTTGAAAAGTTAATAAAATATAAATATCTTGATTAATTTTGTTTGTTGCTGTTTTTTTTGCCAAAAATGCCTTCATATCTGATTTCCTGGCAAAACATAGCTTCCCAATGATATCTGGCATACTTGCCTTATGTAAGACACCAATTCCACCCTCAACATAGTTACCTGGTACATGCAAAAAAATTCAGAAGCCAGGTGCTGAAACACCAGTATTTCCTAGTGGAACAAACAAAAAGGTCTATAAAGCTCAAGAGGGTAGAATTGTGCACCTGGCTTCAGTCCCTGTCATTGTGCAGTCCCTATTCCTAGGAAATACAGTAAAAAAAATGTTGGTCTGTAGTTGTAAACTCTTCTAAAGAACCTACAGTAAATACCATACCTGTTTTTCACCTTCCCAAGGAAATAATGTCACCAAGTCATCCAAATTAGCAATTATGATATCAATGTTAAGGTCATCCAGCGCTGATTTTCCTGTCAGACCTGTAAAATAGAAACAAGAAACCATATTTGTAAAAATCATGAACTACAAATCACCATAGACCATGAACCATATATCCCCTATATATAAGGGATGACAGCGCTTTCCAAACAGATAAACATTTAAACTGTCATCCCTTGTATCTAGGGGATATATGGTTCAAAGCCAGTTATTCTGCCTAGTGTTCAGGAGTTAGAACCTGGTTCCCTACTGGGACCTATAGTTCCATAAGCCTTTTTTGTTTTCTCTTGCTTTTTTCAGTTTTTTTCCTGCGGAGATCTTCAATTAACAGCCAGGGTGGAAAATCTAGATCCAATGGTCACCCCAGTCAGGCCAACAAGCACACGCAGACCTTTAGATACACGCTGAGTTGGCTACGACAGCCCCATCCTGGACCAGGGCAGCCAGCGAGTTAAACATCTCGAGGGGAGATATATGACCAAATGGTGGAGTCCATGTCAAAGTGTTACCCTGGCCCACCGCCCCCACTTTGGTGGAGAGGAGGCTCTGTCATGGGAGCCTTACCTGCAGTCTCTACTGTAAGTAAATTCTCCCCTTCCCTCCCTGGATGCAGTGTGGGGCGTAGGTCTTCGAAGGAACGAAGCAGCAGACGTATGGGCATTGTGATCGTTGCACACAGAGGTGGCAAGAGTATTTGATCTAAGGATTTATTTATAGGTTTGAAATGTTTTGGTTTTTCTTTTACGTTTCTGGGAAGAAGTGGTGAATTGTGTTTGATATACATGGATATTAAGAGACTTTTTCTTTTTGGTACACATATTATGTTTTATGTATGTTATATTACTACTTTACTGATGATTGTGCTGTACTAAATTTATTCTGTATGAGTAAAATCTCCAAAGCCTGGAAGTCAAAGCTGCTGACCTACAATTAAAGGATAAGTACACTTTTTAGAAAAAAATAATCAATGCACATTTTTTTGCAGGTAAAAAAATGTGCATTTATTATTATAGTTTTTTTGTAGCCTGTAAAGCATTGCACCAGCGATCAGCAGATCTCTGATGCAAAGCAGGTCTCCTTCAAATCTCTCAGAGTATCTGAGTGCCTGTACATCCCATAAGGGCAAGCAGATACAATCTGACAGCCGCAAAGTACTTGTAGTTCATTCACACACACAGAGCTGTGTGAATGAATGATGCGGCCACGCTGATTTTAAAAAGTGACAGCTAGTACAGGAAACTCCTCTCCATACTGCTGTCGGGGGGGGGGGTCGCGCACTGGCTGTAGCATTGGAAACATGTTACATGTTTCACCTTAAAAAACGGTTCCTAAAGATGAACTTATCCTTTAAGACAGTGGGTTTGCTATGTGTTACTTTTATGATTTATCTACTACTCCAGGCAGCATGAGTAGCACATTTCATGTAATTAGTGGACCCTGCCAAATGTGGTGACAGGGTCTCTGTAATGCTGGGTATTAACAAATGTATCACTTGCAATTAGCTGGGCAGAGAACTCTCACTGTCAGCACATAGAACAACATAAACTTAAAAGAGCTTTTCCACGTTATGGTTCCCGTCCACATAAACTCTATTGAAAACAGTCGTGGAATGACAGTCAAGTACAAGGGCGTGTCAGATGAGTGCCCTAGCCTTGTTTGCACACAGATACAATTGACGATTATCCCTCTGACTTGTTTCCGATGCTGACACATACCACCTGTCTATACAGGAAAACATACACTCTGTAGGTTGCAAGGAACCCAACAAGTATAGCCAGCTTAGATAAACTGCAGGTGAAATCTGAAAGAGCAAAACATGGACAAAAGCAGGAAGGGAACATGGAGATCGGGAGATAAAAACATAAAGCAATGTGCAGAATTTAGAACATAGGTTAGCTCTTTATGAAGTCTTTAATGCCTCATATAATACAGCACAGTGATATACAGTATAACAAATGTTTTTTATTGTCAAGTATATATCACTGCACTGTATGAGGTATTATAGACTACATTTATTTTATACTTTTTGGCGTTAATTGCAGCGGCGATTTTGGCTGTTGGAGCTTTACATATTTTATGATTATCATTTAGTTCATTAGGAGGAGATATATATATATATATATATATATATATATATATATAAAGAAATAATACCCACTCTTTACTAAATGGATATAGATATATATATATATATATATATATATATATATATATATCCATTTAGTGAAGAGTGGGTATTATTTCTTTTTGGGTCAGCTCTTTACATAATGTGGAAAACCTCTTTGAATATGTCACATCCTTGACCTTGAAATGAATAATCTGCTTCAAACATCCTAGTTCTTACACATCCTTCCCTCACCATTAAGCAGACATTTTCTACTTGTCTGCTTTAATGCTTAAACAAAGTTGTTACAGAAATCTCTGCGCTGCACTTGTCACTTTTCCATTTCCTCACACAGTGTCACTAGTGATTTAAGTGATGTATCACATCTCTCTATTATTTGAAAGCTACTTTTAAACTGCAGCAAGATTTAAGGTGATAGTAAGGTCTTGTGGGGGTGTATTTTTTTTTTTTTGCTTCTTTTTTTTTTTTGCTCTTTTTTTTTGCACAGAGCAGACCCAATCCTCCTTCTCTCTGATCCCCTGCTGGCGCTCCTGACATGCCAATTGCTATTGGGGTACTCTTGCTTGCTCGCTGCCGAGACTCGGCCCCACCCACTCCATCCTCACTGGTTGTGATTAACAGCTGCTGGAGCCAATGGTTCCTGCTGCTGTGTCTCAGCCAATGAGGATGCAGAGACCCAGGAGAGCCCCTGCTCTCATGCACATCGCTGAATCGAAATCAGACTCGAGTAATTATCAAGAGGGGCTGCAGGGGAAGCTGCACACAGGTTTTTTACCTTAACGCATGAAGGTAAAAAGCTTTAACAACCACTTTAAGAACTAAACCTTTAACTATGGCAATTTGCAACAGTAGGTTGCTATAATAAATTACCTTACCTGCTTGTTTGGCCAAGTATCTGCTAATAGCAAGGCTCTGATTATAGATGACTCCATCAATTTCTAAAACTGGGAGCTTTCCAAATGGGTAGGCTGCAAAAAAAAAGTGGAAATCATAACATAAAATCCATTGGAAGTCATTGCACACTGTCCAGTGAGTATCTTCCCAGGTGAACTGCAGCAAAGCAGCAACAGTAGATAAAAAGTAGTAGAGTCACTCACAAGTTGAGCAGGAGTATGTGTCCAAATATGGAGTTTTTTTTTTCCAACATTTTGATGGATCATAGCGCATATCTATCCAGGTTTGAAAAAGATGGACTTTAGGCGATTGTAGCTGTATTCATGCGCTCTTGCAACAGCAAAGCAGAGAACTGTCATTTGCACTAACAGTTACATTTTGTAGACCAGCATTTGGCATATATTCCCTCCTTCTATAATTCAAGCAGTACTCATATATAAAGCATTAGCAAAATGTTAAAGTGGGAGTAAACTCCCTTGGTTCATTGGCTATTATAAGACTTACCTATAGGTACAGTAAATATCTCCTAAATGTGCACTGTTTAGGAGATATTTACTTGTGAAGCTGCCAGTGATTTCAACGATGAATGCACTCTGAAGGAATGGCATGGGTATGCCTTCCTTTAGAGTGCATTAGCCCTGTGCCAAGAACAGCAACTCCCACGCGCATGCGTGGGAGTGACATCTTTGCAGATCGTCCCTTCAAAGGACAGGAGCCCGCGTACCCGGAAGAAGACTGGGTGAAAATGGAAGCCCTGTCAGCAGTGACAGCATGCTGCTAGAGGGCTTCATTTTAAGGAAAGTTTCACATAATGTGCTAGTATGCGATGCATACTAGATCAATATAACATTGCCTTGCAGGAGGAATTTTATTGTTTGTTTACCAAGTTTACTACCACTTTAAGACCCCTTTCACACTGGGGTGCTTGTCAGGAATTTTAGCGCTAAAAATAGCACCTGAAAAGCGCCTCTCAAGCCTCCCCAGTGCTTTCACACTGGGGCGGTGCGCTTGCAGGAGGGGAAAAAAAGTCCTGCAAGCAGCATCTTTGGGGCGGTGCGGGAGTGGTGTATACACCGCTCCCAAAACACCCTGCCCGTTGAAATAAATGGGCAGTGCTGCTGAAGCGCCTGCAAAGCGCTTTGGCAGTGCCACAAAACACAAGCGCTTCTCACCCTTTCTTCGGCCGCTAGCGGGCGTTAAAAGCACCCTGCTAGCAGCTGGAAAGCGCACTATAACAGCGGTAAAGCTCCGCTAAAACTAGCTGCGCTTTACTGCTAACGCTGGCACCGCCCCAGTGTAAAAGTACCCTTAGAGTACCAGGCTCTGAAAAAAAACAAGACAGATAGTAATTAAAGGCTAAGTTCAACTTTTTTGGGTAGAATTTCACTTTTCATAATAAATACAAGCATTTTCTAATGTCTTTTCTGTCTCAGCCATCAGTTTCTTGGTCCCGTTCACATCTCCACGTAGCGGGAACTCACATTTCTGCATGTGGTTTTTTTGGGCGTTTTGGAGTGCTTTTACTTATCATGCATAGGCCAGTCTATTCATATGAATGGGTTGCCCTACATGCAACAATCGCCCCAAAGAAGCTCCAGAGCTTTTTTTGGAGCGGAGAGTGGTACGTTTTTTTATCACACTTTTTGGTGCATTTGCAGCACATTTGTTCCACGGCAAATGCATGCCTGTCACTCACACTCGGGGTGCCATTACATGGTAATGCAAGCACGCTGCGCATTTGCAGCATGTTTCTGGAACGCATGGCAATGCACGGGTTTTCTGTGCAGTTTGCCCTGCGTTCAGAAACACACAAATGTGAATGGAGCCTCGTTGTTCTTGTGTAAACACAAAAATTTCACTTTCAGGCCCCATTTACACCCAGCATTGTGGTAATTTTAATAGGCTGTCCTACACTTGGCAAAGTAGCTCATGGGACATTTTGGCATGTTGCGGTTTGCACATTGTTTACTGTGCATTTTGCTGCATTTGTCGCTCGTTTTCACATGGCAAAATGTGTGTTTGCTTCTGCATTTGGGATACTGTTAACAATTAGTGGCACCAAAAATGCAACTAGTTCATTTTAGGTGTATAAAGGTGGCTATACATTATACAATCTAGATTTACCAAAACTATATAATAAGAGGACACACCATCTACACCAGTCAGGTTCTCTCACTACATAGTTAATGGTATGTCTGAAGGAGATTGTACAATCAGATTGTATAGTGTATGGTGAGCTTTCTTGCAATTCCCCACAGAACATGAATGACATGCAGAATGTGAACAGTTGAGTGCAAAAAAACGATGTTAAAACACCAATGCCTCCACCACAGTGAAAAGTGCTACTTCCACTCCCTTAGAAAACAAGCCAGATGATGTTGCTATTCACTCTCGTGTTTGGCAAATACACTTGGGAGTTAAATTGAAGAGCCGCTTACAGATGCCACACATTTGACGTAATTCATTTTTAAAAAATGATATTGCACGTGCATCAGATACAAATCAGACAAACCTTCATGTTATCTTATACAAGTCATGCCGGGTGGCACTGTGCTGCGATCTCACCGCTCCTTCACTCACTACGCATCAGATCACCTTCCCTGTCTTCACTTTTTATTCCTACATGTGGAGTGTGAAGTCAAGCATTTGGATGGAGTGTGGCGTCTATTAGAGGCTCTTCAATTTAACTCCTGAGTGTTGTTAGCATTCACTCAGGGCCGGTGCTACCACTAGGCAAACTAGGCAGCCGCCTAGGGCGCACTGCTGCCTAGGGGCACCCGGCCGCTGGTTTCCCTCTGCGTCTGCGTGCTCTGCAGGCTGCAGCATGTAACTAACTCAGTCTGACCAGAGTGTAATTAGAGGTGCAGCACTGGAGCCAGTGCTAGAGGAAGCAGAGCCAATGCTTCCTGTATAGTGACGCCTTCTGTCACATGACAGGGCAAAGGGGGTGGAGTCCGGGGTGGAGCCAATGGGGCAGCAAAATGAGGTTTTGCCTAGGGTGACAAAAATCCTTGCACCAGTCCTGCATTCACTCTCATGTTTGGCGTGTTTTCTAAGGGAGTGGAAGTAGCACTTATCACTGTGGTGGAGGCATTGGTGTTTTAACATCAATTTTTTGCACTCAACTTTTCACATTAAAGTTAACTGTCCTTCCTGTTCTGTGGGGAATTGCAAAATATTCTCACACTTTTTTAATTTCAATTTATGAACATTAATATATGTTTTATGCTTTATGGACACATTTATATATGTTAATTAATTTATATATTTTTTGAGCGCTACTGTGAAAAATTATATAATTATATCTTTATTTATCACCTGTTGGTGTGTATTCATTGATATAAGTAGCAGCACTATTATTTATCATTTTGGTGTTTTAAGCGCAGTGCACACAGATTTATATAGTGAACTTTACAGACTTCCATGACACATTTCTCCTGTTTTCAGTACAAAAGCTCTGCTCCACATTGGCTGTTGTCTGATTGCTCAGCTCCTGCACACTCAGCCAAATGAATGATCTATGCAAGATGGGGGTAAGGTAGAAAAAAATTGACAGCTGTGTGTTTAGTAAAATCAGTGATCGCTGATTGCATTGGAAAACCATGCACCTGCAGAGGTGGGTGGGGGCAATCTCGAAGAAGGTAAGTGCAGGGTGTGTGTTAATAGGGTCAGCTAGTCGCCTCCTTCCTAAATCTTAATGGTTTTCCCAACCTAAGGGCCATCCAGGAAGTAATGGAGACGTTTTTTATACAACAATCTGGACACTGAGGTAGAGGCTAGGTGTAGGACGAATAGAAAGCTTTTTCTTTTCTGCAAAAGAGGTACAATAATGCAATACTGGTTCATAGGGGAGCTGGAATTTAGAAGAAAAAAAAAGGTGAATTTTAGCTTTTAAGGGTGGAAAGATAGTCAGGTATTGAAGAGCGCTATGGAATGGACTATGATTCATCAAAATGGTTAACCGATTAAACTCCTCTTGTTTGGACACATACTAAAACCCATGAGTGTCCCTACTATTTTCTATTTATCTAAAGTCAGGAAATTGTAGTCAGAATATTTATCTTTCCACTAAAACAAGTAGCATAACATCCACTGTGTCATCATTCAGAGCCTAATGACAGGATGCAAAAATTCCTGGACGAGACCTCAGTTATCAGCTCACTAGACAGTTTTTCACCTGCCAGGACATTACCAAACAGTGATCATGTGGCTATAACTCCGCTGAGTTATTTTTCATAACATAAAACATGTACATTTAGGTGAAAGTCCTTAGGTTTTGCAAACAAAGGGCAAAGTCAGATGGGTGCTTTCCTTACCGCATTGATCTAGGTGGGACAGGAAGGTGGGACAGGAAGTGATGGAAATCCCCCCAGCAGAGATGGAGAAAGCCATAGAAACCTGACCTACAAATCCTTCTTTACTAATGTGTTCCTGTCTTTGTCTGTGCCTGTTCGTGGCCTCATAAAAAAAAAGAAAAATACACATTTTACACTTGTTCTTTCTACCCAGAAAAAAAAAAGTCCTGCATGAGCTCAGATTTAAAGTGAAAGTTTAGCCTTTTCCTAAATAAGCTCTGCTCTCACCCCTTCTAAACTCTATTCTATCTACCCTGTGAAAGGAAGACGTGTATACAGCGGGTAAAAAAAAGTATTGAACATGTCACCATTTTTCTAGGTAAATATATTTCTAAAGGTGCTATTGACATAAAATTTTCACCACACGTCAGTAACAACCCATGCAATCCATACATACAAAGAAACCAAAACAAATAAATTCAGAAATTAAAGAAGTTGTAAAGGCAGAAAGTTTTTTTATCTTAACGCATTCTATGGCCTCTCCCTCCTGTTCAGTGCTTGCTGTGGGGGAACTGAACAGGAGGGAGAGGCCAGGAACACAGAAGAGGGACCCGAGAAGAGGATGATCTGGGGCGCTCTGTGCAAATCCACTGCAGGTGTTACCAAAAGAATGTTGAAAATTCCCGTGGGGTTTTTTAGCAGCAATCATTGAAAATTCTTTCAATTTCTTTTCAATGATTGCAGCTAAAAAACCCCACGGGGAATTTTCAACAATTCTTTTGGTAACATTTACTTTGGGGTGTGCAGCCACATCAGACTCTGTTGAAGTGTCAGGTGATGTTAGAATCCACTGCAGGTAAGTATAACATGTTTATTATTTTTATAGGGAAAAAACGAGCCTTTACAATCACTTTAATCACTTGCCGACCAGCGCATGCCGATTTACGACGGCAGAATGGCACTGGTGAACAAAAGGGCATACAGGTACGTCCCCTCTAAGAAGCGATGTCCGCCGGGTGCCCACGATTGTGTCACAGAGAGGTAGAATGGGGAGAGGCTTTTGTAAACAAAGCATTTCCCCGTTCTGCCTAGTGACAGGACAGAGATCACTGCTCTGTCATCGAGAGCAGTGATCGCTGACATGTGAGGTGTAGCCCCTCCCCCTTTGCACAAACCAATCAATATACGCTTATTGGGATTTTTTTTACCAAAAATATGTAGAAGAATACATATCGGCCTAAACTGAGGGAAAAAAATTGTTTTTTTATATATTTTTGGGGGATATTTATTATAATAAAAAGTAAAAAATATTGCTTTTTTTTTCAAAATTGTCGCTCTTTTTTGTTTATAGCTCAAAAAAAAAAAAAAACGCAGAGACGATCAAATACCACCAAAAGAAAGCTCTATTTGTGGGAATAAAAAGACATCGATTTTGTTAGGGTTCAACGTCGCACAACCGCACAATTGTCAGTTAAAGCGACGTAGTGCCGAATCGCAAAAAGTGCTCTGGTCAGGAAGGGGGTAAATCCTTCCGGGTCTGAAGTGGTTAAATTATGTGTAATAAAATGGAATGACACTGAAAAAGTATTGAACACATGAAGAAAGGGAGGTGTAAAAAGACATGGAAAGCCAAGACACCAGCTGAAATCTATAAGTAATTAGAAAGCAATCCTTGTCAGTGCAAATTAGCTGGTTTAGTCTCAACTGATGGCCTATAAAAAGGTGTCTCATAAGAAACATCTCATGATGGGTAAAAGCAAAGAGCTCTCTCTTAAGATCTTTGCAACCTTATTGTTGCAGTGAGCACTGTTGGGGCCATATTTTCACCACATAAACATAGATATACATTTCTTTAAAACGTTTTAAACTTTATTTACTTTCAAATGCTTTATATACAAAGCTAATATCAAAAGAATATAACAATGTAATGTACTACATCTGGGTGTACATGATGCAAGAATTCAAAAGTACTAAATAAACAATGGTATCACCTGTATGAATTACATGAAATAAAGTAGGAATAAGCTTACAGTTTGGTTCTATAAAGCCTGGATCTCCCATGATGTCACCAAGAATGGTCGTGTCCATGTTTGGTCCATAGTGTCACCAGGGAGACCCCACCCCTTTGCCTACAATTGCATGCAGGGTCCAGGAGCAGTCATTTGTGGCGGGTGAGCAACTAGAGTGAACATGACAGTGGGTTGGTGGGCATCGCTCATTATGATTGAGGATCTGCGTTGCTGGACTACACGATTGACACTGGTTTTACAGTTTATCGTGGATCACTTTTTTTTTAACTGTGTATGTAAGGATAAGCATCTGGTATGTATTTTTATGGAGAATCCTACATCATATTTTTTTTGTGTGGGGGCCCTCATCTAGGATAAGGGTCTGGTATAGATAAAGGGAATCTCTAACCACTTTGTTAACAAACAAAAGGAAGCAGCCAGGAGCTGCCATTTGGCTGGCAAATTAAAAACACATTTTTTCTTCATAAATGTCAGTTTTGCTGTAGTCGGTTGTTTACATCGTACAGATGTGCCACTTCATGGGCAGTTTTAGGGCAGTCCCAAGACATAATATTTAAAGCAATAGAGCATTTTTATTGTTTCACTTGAAGCATTTTTAACCACTTCCCGCCCAGCCTATTGTCAAATGACGTCTGGGTGGGACAATCATTGTTCCGGGTGGTTTCCATATGACCAAACACAGCCAGTGAATGATCAGTGTACCGCCTGCTGCTAGTACCATGTGATCGCTGTGACCAATCACAGCAGATCACTTGACCATTGTACACAACGAATGGCTTCCTTTCATGCAATTCTTACAATTGTGTTGCTAGCTGTGATTGGTCACAGTTATCACATAGTACAGACAGGGCCAATCACAGCCCATTTGTACCATGTGATTTAATGCAGCCAATCACAGCTAATCACAACAATACATACTGAATTAATCAATTTCATTCAGTAAAAATGATTACTTATACAAGTAAAATTCACTGGTATAAGCCAAAATAATGTGTAAAAATAATCCTGACCCTTTCTTCAGTGTAGTAAAGTGTAATAAAAAATGTAATAAAGAATAGAAAAAATATATATATATATTTTTTTTACATACTGTAACCAGTCAGTGTCCCTGATCACTGTCACACCAGTTATATGTGGACACTGTGCTGCACTGGTGGCAGTACATAAAAAAATTGTGAGAAAAACATTTTATTTTAATTTCTTCATTTTCCAAAAAAATACAACTTAAAAAAACACGCCATGCCTCTTACTAAATACCTTGGACTGTCTACTTTCCTAAAAAGGGTCCTTTGGGGGATATTTGTACTGTCCTGGTGTTTTCAAGGAATGAGTAAGTACTTCAGGGTTGACACATTTTCAGATATATATACACCATAGTTTGTGGTCTCTATAACTTTCCTACAGACTAAATAATAAACGCTGATTTGGGTTATTTTCATCAAAGTGTGGCAGAATGTAGTTTGGCCTAAATTCATGAAGAAAGATTTCTTGCAAAATTTTATAACAGAAACAAAGAAAAACATGTTTTTTCAAAATTTCTGGTATTTTTTCATTTATATATCAAAAAATGAAAAAAAAAGCAGTGATTAAATACCACCAAAAGAAAGCTCTATTTGTGTGAAAAAACATGATAAAAAATTCATATGGGTACAGTGCTGAATTACCGCGCATTTGTCATTTAAAGTGTGATAGCACTAAAAGCTGAAAAATTACCTGGGCAGGAAGGGGGTGAAAGTGCCCGGTATTGAAGTGGTTAAAATTAATGCTCCCTAAAGATCCCTCACTGCCTGAATCATACCGCCCCATATCCCTTCTACAACTGGACGTAAAAAATACTTGCTAACATTCTTTCATTACGCCGAAACAAGATTATCCTGCGTTTGATTCACCTAGACAATGCAGGCTCTAGGGTGGTGGTTAGTTTAGACGCAGATAAAGCATTTGATTCTGTAGAGTGGATGTATCTATGGGAGTGTCTTCACAGATTTGGGTTTGGCCCCAAATGTATTAAATTACTTCAATTATTTTACCAACCTCCCACGGCCAGGATTCAAGTCAACGGTAAAATCTCAGACCCCTTCCCTCTTTCCCGGGGCACCAGTCAGGGCTGCCCTATCCATTGCCATTATGGCACACCCAGATATAGGGGAGATTACTGAAACTATAAGTCTATATGTAGATGATATGCTACTATATTTAGAGGATTCCGGACCAACGTTATCTGATGCCCTGCAACTCATTCAATGTTTTGGGGGAGTTCTCAGGTCTGCTAATTAATTGAGCCAAATCCCAAATTCTGGACATAACTGCCCCTACAGTTGATCAAGCAGCCCTTCTGCTAGTGAGAGCAAGTCAAATCAGATATTTAGGCATTCAAGTATCCCGTGCCCTTACAGATCACATTAGCCTTAACCTTGAACCCCTTTACTCAGTTCTAAAAGATAAAACACAAACGTGGTCTCGACTCCCCATCAGAGTTATGGGCCGCATCAACTTAGTGAAAATGATCCTACTCCCCAAGCTTCTCTATATCTTTTGGCATACCCTCCTATATTTACTTTTTTTAAGTGTATGGAATCCATATTAAACACATTTGTATGTGCTGCCTCTTGTCACAAGCTATCCTGGTGAACTCTGAAAAGCCCCTCAACACTAGGCGGCACCACCCTACCCGATCTTGCTCTATAGTATGTTGCCTCCCAATGCTCCCATTTTTTTCTACTTCAATAAAGATGACAAAGACAGATACATCACCTTAGTGTGTCCTTGAAACTCTTGCCCCACAGGGCCATCCCCTCCAAGTCCTTCTTTCTGGTACCCGGGCAGTGCCCCAAGTGGGTGACAAGGGCAGCATGCTTTTCCATCTCCAAAAGGTCTGGCAACTGGCCTTTCATTACACGAAAGCTCCCCCATTCCACAACCATACACCTCTGTGGTACAATCTACAGCTTCCTGAACTAATCACAATACCAGATTATGAACTTGAACTCTGGATTGATCACGGGGTCATCTTACCCTCCGGTGTTCTGACAGATAGTGGGATCAAATCAGTTCAGGACCTCAAGGCTGGATTTAGACTATCAAACCACGTTTTTCCATTATTTACAACTGCGCCAGGCACTTAGTATTCAATTCCGGGACTCCATCCCAAGCCTTGAAACACTCTTTTTAGTTGAGCTGATCATGGGTCAAGACCCCAAGAAACCTCTCTCGATTTTTTACAACCATCTGGTGCTTCCCGCTGCCACTGCCCTAGCTTATCAACTGAAATCCCGCTGGTTGGAGGATGTTGGTGCAATAGAGGATGAAGACTGGGTCACAGAGAGCAATACAAACCTGACAGAGCTCCTACTCTTTCTATTAATGGGGGGGGTCACAGAGCGCAATACAAACCTGACAGAGCTCCTACTCTTTCTATTAATGGGGGGTCACAGAGCACAATACAAACCTGACAGAGCTCCTACTCTTTCTAGCAACGGGGGTCACAGAGCGCAATACAAACTTGACAGAGCATCTTCTCTTTCTATTAATGGGGGGTAACAGAGCGCAATACAAACCTATCAGAGCTCCTATTCTTTCTATTAATGGGGGGTCCGTGCCATCTCCCTGCACCTCCATGCTCTTACATCGCTGCTGCCCACTGGAACGCCTCCCTGAACAAGCTTTGGACTCCCGAGTAACCACAGATATTCCATAGAGACATACAAGCCTGAATCTCACAGACCCCATGTGAGTAGCTATTTGGCTGTTATTTAATAAATTCAGTTTTTTAAAGATATTGCACTTAGTTTGGCGGACCTTGTTTTCTTTTATCCTGTTTTCCAGAGACTTCGCTATTAAGGAAGCTGCCACTAGTGCTGTTTATCATTTTATGGACCAATTTTTAAACCGGGACTATGTCCATACTTATTCATCCTTTTTACCTATTACCATTGTTGTTATCAATTTATCACATGCTCTAGTTATTGACATTTATTAACTGCTTCCCGACCGCCTCACGACGATATACATCGGCAGAAGGGCATGTACAGGCAGAATCACACGTACCTGTACGTTGCCCTTTAAGAGGCGATTTGCGGGCGTGCCCGCCAGGAGCTTCGTGAGCATGATTGCGGGTCCCGTGGACTCGATGTCCGCGGGGATACCCGCGATCGTCTCACAGAGAGGAAGAACGGGGAAATGCTAATGTAAACAAGCATTTCCCCGTTCTGCCTAGTGACACTGTCACTGATCATCGCTCCCTGTAATCGGGAGTGGTGATCAGTGTTATGTCACACACAGCCCCTCCCCCCCACAGTTAGAATCACTCCCTAGGACACACTTAACCCCTACAGCGCCACCTAGTGGTTAACCCCTTCACTGCCAGTCACATTTACACAGTAATCAATGCATTTTTAATTGCACTGATCGCTGTATAAATGTGAATGGTCCCAAAATCGTGCCAATAGTGTCCGATGTGTCCGCCATAATGTCGCAGTCATGATAAAAATCGCTGATCACCACCATTACTAGTAAAAAAAAAAAAAATTTTTATAAAAATGCCATAAAACTATCCCCTATTTTATAAACGTTATAACTTTTGCATAAACCAATCAATAAATGCTTATTGCGTTTTTTTTTACCAAAAATATGTAGAAGAATACGTATCGGCCTAAACTGAGGAAAAAAATTTTTTTTATATATTTTTTGGGGATATTTATTATAGCAAAAAGTAAAAAAATAAAGCGTTTTTTTTCTAAATTGTCGCTATTTTTTTATTTATAGTGCAAAAAATAAAAAACGCAGAGGTGATCAGATACCACCAACAGAAAGCTCTATTTGTGGGAAAAAAAGGATGTCAATTTTGTTTGGGAGCAACGTCGCACGACCGCACAATTGTCAGTTAAAGCAACGCAGTGCCGAATCGCAAAAAGTGCTCTGGTCTTTGGGCAGCCAAATGGTCCAGGGCTTAAGTGGTTAATATTGTTTGTCACAGGGCGCAATACAAAGCTGACAGAGCTCTTACTCTTTCTATAAATGGGGGGTCACAGAGCGCAATACCCTGACAGAGCTCCTACTCTTCCTCAATATATGTAGAATTTTAAAAATGTTTTGGCTGTAGTTAGGTTTTTATTAACTTCTCTAGCTTGGAATGTAACCCTGTTCCAGCAAATCTTCCATAAAAAGGTCTTTACAATTCACTTGCAAAACTAGAATTTATGAATGCAGGTCTGCTTTAAAAAAGCTGGAGAAAAATACTCATAAAACAAGGTAGTTTCTTAATTGATCTCCTGAATTGCACTGGAAAAATGACAACTGAATGTTCTAGTTCTAATAGTTGTGTTGTTTTCCAAGCATGAAAATTGAGAAGCCATTTACTACCATGTCATGCTGTCCCAAGCATGAACTTTATACCCTTTGATTATTTTAATCTATGTAACCATGATGAAATATAGTTAAGCAACCGAGGGCTGAGTTACAGATTAACGTTATTAGAGCCATATGCGGACTGCAGCTATCTGTAGCCAACATTCAGTTGTTTCTGTTCTGAATGCTCTCAATGTAAGTTAATATCTTAACTGACTGCTACAGGTTGCTGCTAAATGACTTTACTTTTACTTCTTTCTTCGCTTATGAAGTGAATGTGAAATTATCGATTGCATTAAAGCAAACACCTTTTTTATACAAATGTGCTAAAATGCATGACACATCTTCTTCTCAAGGGAATGCTACATCCCTAAATCGTTACTAACCTTGAAAGGATACCATCGCTTTGATGTATATTTTGTTGCATTTTGAAATATTTGAAATACTGCCCAGACTGTAAACATACACTTTAAACAACTCTCAGTTTTTGTTCCAGAAAAAAAAAAAAACTGGGACTGTGATCATGGTTGAGAACAAACTTCAAATGTTGCTAATGTGAAATCTATTAATATATAGCAAAAAACAATCTCTTGTTTTAATGGCTGATAGCAAATACCATTAATCTAAATAGAAATCTAACGATTACATGTATTCTTTTTCATTCATTAATGGATGCAGGATTTTAGGACAACTGAGTTATACTGCCCCCTGCAGGAGGATTTGGACACTGGCAACAACAAACAGTTACTAGTTTGGTATAATCCATGACACTCCCAGCATGCCTCACTTTTTTGCTAGTGTCCTAGAAAATGACAGCCTGAAGGGCTGGGGATGAATTTTAGATATCTTTTTGATGCAGGGGACTTGGACAGTGTAGGCATCTCATCTCTCAGTCAACATTTTGGAATTTTGTCCCTGCAATACTGGACCTCCAGACCAGAGGGTCATTCGATCTGGATTCAGTCAGACAATGCTATGGCAGTGGTGTACATCAACCATCAAATAGGAACCAGGGGTCTGCCCAGACAAGAGGAGTAGAAATGATTCTATCCTGGGCTGAACTTCATGTTCCAGCCTCATCAGCTGTTCATATCCCAGGCATAGACAATAGGCAAGCAGACTACCCTAGCCGGAAGGGGCTGGATCCAGATGAATGGTCCATATTCCCAAAGGTGTTTCAGGACCTGGCCTCAAGGTTCAACAACAAAGTGGACAGTTTTTTTTCTTCAGGTGCAGAGGTCCTTTGTTGGCTCTACAGGATAAGTATAACATGATCTATTCCTTTCCCCATCTACTTCGCAAGATTGAGATGGAAGGCATTCCAGTGATACTCATAGTTTCAAACTAGTCCAAGGGGATATGGTACTCTGACCTGGGTGAGCTGCTAGCAGACAGCCAGTGGAATCGACTGAATCTTTCATCCCAAGGACCAATTTATCATCTTTCTTCACAGTTGGCAGCTTTAGCAGCATGGCTGTTGAAGCACAGGTTTTAATAGACAGTCACCTCTCTGATTTAATAATTCCCACATTGTTAAAAGCAAGAAAGTCTACATCCGACAAGGTCTACCATGACACAGGATGGAAGGCATGCTGCTGTGGTGTGGGGACTGGAGCTTTTACCTCAGGAAATACTCTGTGGGACAAATACTCACCTTTTTACAATCAGCCTAGTTCAACATTTGGCTCTAAGTACCATTTCAGGGGCAAATTTTGGGCCTTGCAATCCCGACCAAAAAAACACTAACCAACTGTAACACCATGGGATTTGAATTTGATTCTGTCAGCACTTCAAAGACTGCCTTCAGGGTAGTTCCCCTTACCACCCTTACTCACAAGGTTGTTTTCCTTGTCACCATCATCTTTGTTAGGCATGTGTCTGAGTCTTGTAGAGATCCTTTTCTGGTCTTACACAAAAGTAAGTGTCTGTGTTCTACACAAGAGCCTTCTTCCTTCGGTAGTTTCAGCCTTTCACCAAAATCAGGACACTATTTTCTTGTCTCTCTCTGTCCAATGCCAGTATATCAGAAATACATTTCTTTTCAAAGTCTGGTGTGTTGCGTGGGTTTAATTTGCAGCCTCTGTTTCCATTAGAAAGAATAACTCTATTTTCTTCATCCTTGATGGTCCCCATAAAAGGGAACTGGCTTCCCATTATGCCTTTTCTCAGTAGCTCAGACAGATCAGGCTTCCCAATCTTATGGTATTAAGGATCAGGTTCCAGCCTTTCCTATCAAAGCTCACTCTGCTAGATCTGCAAGTGTTTCTTGAGCTTTTTGGCATCAGGCAACTGTTTTTCAGATTTGCTTCCACCTGGTCTACAGTTTGCAAGGTTTCTAAGTTTTACTAGGTGGACGTTCAGGCCTAATCTGATGTCCGCTTCACACTAGAATGCAGTGTGGGAAAGCCGCATTCCCATGCGGCTTCCTGCACAGGATTCCATTCACACTGCCCTTGCGATCTGCTGCGGGGGGTCAGTGCAAAGTTAGTGACACCCCAAACGCAGGTCACAAACGCAGTACGTTTGCCGACACCGGATCGCATGGTACAAAAGTACCTTCTTCTGAAAATGCTAGTGTAGCCTTAATGCTTCTTACCATAGAACCACAAATAGAGAATTCTAAATACTTTATCTATAGTTGTTTTGGGGTAGTGGCATTAAAACCATAGTATCAACATGAATGACAGAGGAATTAGCATTTTTATTCTTTGGCATGGTTTCCTTTTATGTATGAAATAGTTTTGCATCTTTTTGACTCATGTGCAGTTCAGGCTCAGGCTGTTTGCATTATGTTGCTTGCATTAAATTACTGTGAATACTCATATTTGCTGATTAACACAACTTTCCTTCAGGACCAAATTCACACTAGACTGGTGCAGGAAACCTGGATTCTGTGCATGTTTCCCACACAGCATTTAAAAGGCACCAGGTGTGCGATCTGCTGCGGGTGTCAGTGTAATCCTAATAACACGCTGAATGCAGATCACAAATGCAATGTGTTTGCCTACACCAGATTGCATGGTACCGCAGTACCAGTATTCAGTTACAGTGCTTTTTTTTAAGGTAGTGCATGCACCACTTTTGGTGTAATCCAGTGCATTTTCAGCCTATTCAAATGAATGGGCTGAAAATCACATCACACTGAATTGCACGGGAATCACACAGGAATGTGCTCTGCGATTCTGGTGTGACTTGGCACTAAAGCTATACGTAGATATTCCCCAGAATATCAACGATCATCAATTTCGTCCAATCGGTTTTTATTCAAGAAAGATCACATCACAAAATGGTGTAGTGCAACATTTTGGACAAAATTGATGATCTTTGGTGTGCTGGCGAATATTTAATTATCGCACAGGTTCCATTGTGCAGCTGGAGACCGCTACAGCACCCAGTACCTTAAGAACTCATTCCAGGAACATGTGCGATGAGAATATGGACTCTGGCACTAAAGCTGACACATTCAGCATTCATTGTACCAAGTGGTAGAAATGTTTTGGGCTAATGAACAAATGCCCAGAATGAAAGAATACTGCATTCCGGCCATTTGTCTATGGGGGCGTACAGCCCTAAATGTTAGTACCACTAGGTACAGTGTCCAGCCGGGGCCTTAAAAATACTTAAAGTGTAACTCCACTTTTGTGGGGAAAAAAACATTCCCCTCTGGGTGATCTATGTACATTGCATGTATTATAACAACCTTTGTTGCAAATTCCTACCTTTTGATATTCTGAAGAAATCCATGTGTGTTTCTCTGTGCCTCTGTGCACAGTAAGTCTAATGGGAGTGGTTTCATAATTATCAGTCAGCTGTGGCAGATGCAGGGCACTAATGATGAAAGCTGCTGGGCCTACATCCCTTTAGACGTTTTCCTATTGAAAATATATGACCAAAAATGACATTTTTGTTGCAGGGAATGCCTGAAATCTGACTGGGGAGTGGTCAGTACACATTCTGTGTACAGAACAACTCCATGTAGCCATATTTCATTTATAGAAAATTACAGTGGCGGCAGACTGAAAAGGAAAGGTAATTTTTAATAATATTCAATTACAATACAACTTGTATTGCAATTGTACATGCTATATTATTTTTTTTCTTTATTTGCTATTTTTTCTCCCCATGAAAATTGAGTTACCCTTTAATACAGGGCCCTGCAAAAATCAGAATCTTTTAGAGTAAAACAGCAATGATCATCCAGCGTAATGATACCGTAAAGAAAAACCTCAGCATATCACTAAGGCCCCTTTCACATGGGACGGATCCGTGTTGATCCGACCCGTGAACATCTGCTGCTCAGCGGGGATCTCTCCGTTTTTCCCAGCTGAGCCGGCTGATGACAGGGCGGGACCCGCACACTGTGCAGGGACCGCCCTGTCAGATCTCCGCTCTCCCCTATGGGGGATCGGATGAGCACGGACCGTCTGTCCGTGTTCATCCGATCCGCTCTGGAATCGGACGAGAGCGGGGAAGGATGATATCGGGTGTCAGCGGATGTTCATCCGCTGACACCCGCTATCCATAGGGATGCATGTATGTCCGTATTTCATCCGAAAACGGATGGATGAAATACGGACATACGCACGTGTGAAAGGGGCCTAACACCTGTCCCAGAATATGCACCAACAAAAATACAGATTTGTCTTCTTACAGATAGCAGTGTAGTTCTCTCAAAAAATTCAACACACAGGGGCCCATAACTAATGTAGTATTGTTAATTATACTTGTTGTTACAATAGGAGTGCGGAATTCTAATTCACTCTAGATTACAAGGTTTATACCAATGTGCCCAATAGCGATGTCCCAAATATATTCACGTGGATAGCAGGATAATATGCAAAATTGTATATCCATAAATTGGAACACAACTTGAATATAGAAGATGCATGTGCTACATCATCCTGTTCTGTGACGTAACAGGATGCCATGACTTCCCAGTTGACCTATTCCATGTCTTTGTGATGAACAAATGGAGGAAGCAATGTTACCGGTGATCAGTTAGTATACATGACTCTTGCAAAATCCCATTATTCCAGTGGAAAACAAACATCTAATATCAAATGGAGTCTGCTGGCTGCAATGTGGTGACAATAAAAGGATTTCTTGGCAGAGCAGGCAGTACTTTGCACACAATGTAGGCACAAATGAGTTCCTAATACACATCATTCGACCAAAATCATATAGCCCAAAACCTTTATAATAGTGATAATGATAGGATGTATAAACACAGAGGAAGTCTTGCTGTGTATTAGTCAAGTAGATAAACTTAAACCACTGGTGATAAACACCAGCTAGTGTAAATGGAAGCCAAATGGTACAGCCATCTAGTCTAGATAGAGGGATATTTCCTTAAAAAATGCACAGATCAGGTGAGCACTATATTACTGTCACCAGCCGCCTTGTGGTCCCCATCTAATGGCAGTACAACCCCAAGACAGTCGTGATATGGCAGAGTCTGCACAGAGAAGCCATTCATTGAGCCTCACACATTTCATCCATGTACTGGACTTTCTCAGAGGGGTGTAGCATAATTTTCATAAGTCATAGCTGTGCTAAAAAGCTATACTATCCAGCATCAAAAGATGGTGCATGTGGAGGCAGAGACCAAAAGTGTCTTCCATTTTTAACCAGAATTAATGCTTCACTTAGCCAGAAGTTGCATTCCCTCAACCAAAACATCAGGTAAATGGAACCCAATACACCATTTTGCCGCACACATCATTGTATATATAGGTGTCCATACCTTATACCTATCAATCTAAAAGTAAACGAAGCAAAGCAAACCTATATAAATATTTAAAAAAAAGCAGTGCAGTGTATTTAGTAGTCTATTCCAAATTACTGCTACTTCCATTATACATATACATTATAAATATGAATGCATGATAAAACACAATCTCTGCAATAGATTCATACTTACAAGCTTTGTGGGCAGGCCATTCACTATATTCAATTCTGTTATCTTCGTATGGAGTATTTTTGTAAGCAAATATGTAGCGTAAAATCTCTCCTCTCCCTTTGAAATTGAAATAGGTCAGCTTGTAGTTTGGCATGGTTTACTTTTGAAATGGCTACAACCTTTAAAGAACATAAAAATGCATATAAGCACTGGCAATAAGCAAAGAGATGTCAACATCAATAACAGTTTCAGTTTTTAAAGTTTTCTATAAGCTTGTATGCAAATCTTACTAAATGCAGGGTGTTGATTTTTAAAAAATGTTGGGTGGTATAATATAAAGGTGTCAGCACCTGTTACATCTGATCTGGTATTAGCTGGGAATTTGTGATTCCAAATATAGATATGCAAAAAAGAGCCATTCCGTTTGATGTGCAGAGCAGAAAACTCAACTTTAATAAAAAGAGAAGTGGGCAACACATCAATACACATAAAATGCAACAGAGCATAATTTGCACAGATCTTCTAACATATGAATTTTAAGAGAAAGTAAACTACTACACCTCAACATCTAAAGTACCTGCAAGTAAGCATGTAACACTCCTGCTATATTTTCCAAAACAGGTAAGTCATTTTAAGGCTTTTGTTTACTTTTGGGGTGGGGGGTTGTATTCCCTTATAAGCCTATAGTAATGAAATCCCTGCATTAGGCAGGTCAAAGCAGGTTGGAAGATGGTCAACTGCAGATCAAATTCCCCTGCCTTTGAATTCTGAATGATCTCAAAAGCTTCTCAAACTGATGCCATCAATAGCTGTCACAGCAACCTACGTGACTTGTTTAGTGGATAGTTACAGTTATAGCAATATTCAGTAGTATACTAAACCCTTGACATTTTCTCTATGTCCATCAAATAGGGAACAGGAGGTCACGTTTTAATGATGAAACGCGCCAAGCGGAACTTCTGGTGTGTCACTTCCGGTCTGTAACTGAAATGCATGCCAGGGACTAGATGGCATCCATCTTGCTCAAAACACAGCAGACCGATCCTTTATATCTATATGAGTTTTGTAGTGATTTTTAACCCTAATTTTTAATAATAATAAGTGTTTTTTCACTATGAGAGGAATCCTCTCCTTTCTTATTTCATAAAATCACTCCTGCCCATTGAACAAAGAGGATAAGGACAAGAAGCTATACAAGGAGGGGATAACATCTAAGACAGAGGCCATTGGAGACCAATCCAGATAGGTCCCATAGTGACCACAAGCACTATTGACTCCTCTTGCTGTACAGTAAGGGGGCCATTGGAATCTGGTGAGTGCAGATGATATCACATGAGCACAAGGTGGAATACTACTAAGAGGGTTGTTTTGGCACAAGCACATTTTCTTCATATCTTTAAGGACTTTGTTTTTTTCTTCACATCTTTAGGGATTTTTTTATGTGTGGACTTTGCTTTTTTCTTTCATGTGTGGACTTTGTTTTTTCTTTTATGTGTGGACTTTGTTTCATTACCCAAGTAATCAATATTTGGTATTATATATTATTTACGTTTTTATGGCACGTAATAAGGCACTGAAATGTTACAAGCACATGCATGATATTGTTTGATATGCAAGGAGGATAGCAAGCGCTGTTTAATATTAGCTTTTAATTATCTTGACCTTTGCTTAGAGGGAATAAACAGTAGCTGCAAGTTTGATCTTTTTTTGTTAATTTAATTTTAATTTGCATGAGACATAGGGGTGTTTGTTTTGTATATACAGGAGCAAAGAGTTTCTGATCTACGTCTAATCTTTTGCAGAGGAGATTAGTGAGCAGCAGTTTATTGATCTTCTTTCCCTCAGCATCCTGACTACAGTGATGGAGGTCCTGAGCTCCAAAAAGAGGGCAATGAGTCGAGGACCTCCAGCGTTGGAATGAGGAGAGGATTAGAGGTGATGAAAGCTCCAGTCAAATCAGGGAGATCATGAAAGTCCCCAGCTCACAAAAGAAGAAGAGTTGGTTAGTGTCGAAGAAGGGGGGGGAGGTTAGATCTGGAGGGTAAATCTAATTTTAATGTAAAACATAACCTCTTGGTGAAAGGGTATTCTGGCAGTAAAAGGGTTTGTAGCTGTCAGAAACCATGAATCAGACCGAGACAGAAGTACAGTTAATCACACTTGTTTAATAATAATGAAAAGGTAAACAGAGTAAGCGTAGTCAATTCATAGCCAGAGTTCAGTAACCAGATCGGGTAGTTAGCCAATGCCAATGTCAGAGAGCCAGAGATCAACGTAGTAGTACAGCAAGTAGGATCAGGAGCCAGAAGGGACGTCAGCCGAGCAAGTCTTCAACAGGAACGCAGAAGAAAGTCTCTGAGATGTGACCAAAGGCGAAGGCAGGGATGAAGTGAGCTTGATGGCTTTAAGTAACGAGGACTGATGAGCAGATCATAAACAGCTGAGTCACTGTGGAAAGAAATTAGCTGGCAATTAGCCGACAGCTGAGCGACCAGCTCAGAGAAGGAAGGGCTGAGCTCAGCCCTGACAGTACCCCCTCCTCAACGACCCCTCCCCCTCAGAGGACCACCGGGGTTGAGGGGAAAACATCTATGGAAATCACGGAGGAGGACAGGGGCATGTACATCCGAGGATGAGACCCAAGAGCGTTTCTCCGGACCGTACCTCTTCCAATGCACCAGGTACTGTATGTGCCCACGGAACCTATGGGAGTCAACAATGGATTGTACTTTACGCTGCTCAATTCCAATAGTGAAGGGAGAGGGAGGAGTTCTTCAGTGAGGGCACCTCCGTGTTCGCAAGCTGCTTACCTTACTGCTGTAAGGTATACAGCTTGTGTTGTAAATAGCCAGCGAGTATGGAAATCCAGTTGTACAGTTGGTAACGATGGTTAAGTATGCAAGGTGGAATATAAAAAGACAAAAAACGGACAGTATATAGTATAATTCCGTGACGTCCAGAGTGGAGGGGTAGCAAGACACAGAGAAGGGGGAGTTACACTCACTTGTTTAAAATGAGTGCGGGCATCAACCCACGAGCGCCGAGCTTGTATGCCTCCAAACGTTAACTTCAGTCCTCAATCTGTCTGTGTCCAGTAGGTGGCTGGAGAGCCTATAAATGTTCTGAGGCCTGGCAGAAGAGTGCAGAGTTTCAGGGTCTAGCCTTCTGGAGGATACCCCTGTGCTTGGGGGGCTCTGCCCCAGGGCAGAGAGAAAGGAAAGGAGGAGAAGTCTGATGATTCCTTATGGAGACATCGAGGTCTCAGCTAAACTTAGCTGGGGGGAGGCCTACCAAGTAAAGCCTGGGTCAGAGCCTGGACAGAGCAGGAGAACAGGTGTGAGGAAGCTCCATTATTCTAGGACTGAGTGAGCATTGGGTGTTTTACCTTACAGCCCAATGCAGTGCAATCAAGAGTTGTACAAGACAACCAGGAGCATGCTATACTGCCTAAGTGTGCCCAGTGCATCCAGGAGCTGTGCAAGACAGCCAGGAGCTTGCCATATTGCTTAACTGTGCTTAGTGCAGCCAGGAGCTATGCAATACAGCCGAGAGTTGTACAAGTTCAGCCAAGAGACAGTACATTTTATACAGCCAACATTTTGTACAGAGCTGCTAGAAATCCTAGCAGTCTACAGTTCAGGGTATCCCATGCTCCCGATCCCTATCTAAGTTCTTGTTCAATAAATATCCTAAAAATAAACCCCTAGCCTGATTCTTGAGCCAGTGGAAGAATGCTGAAAATGCCGCGTGCCTGTGCTGTGCATGTTGTGAGTGGGGGAAATAGGCCCAATTACCAGCGGCTCCTACGGGGTAGCACTATGGGTTCAACAAAAAACAGTGGCAGAATAGTCTTCTACTAAAAGCCAAAGTTCCATGTGAAATCAGGTTTTATAAAACATAGAATGTAAGAATTGCAGTGCAAGTACATTACAGTGTTGTTCTCTAGTCCATAAAGGATTTGCTGCTGAGTATTGAGGTTCAGTGACACCCTTTCTAATACCATGTGATTTTTATGTCTGCGATTTAATAGCACAGTGGTAGAACATTGTGGTTCTTTCTCCTTACTCCTTTATGATACAAACCTGTGTCGTAGATGCCATGCAATCACATTGCAATGAATCTGACCCTTAAGCACACAAAAAGAGAACATTATCTAGGGTTTAGTCCTGATACTCTTTGCGTTGGTGACACCAAGCAAGATAAGATTTAAAAAAATGACATTTTTCCTATTTGTTAAGCCAGTGCTGATGTGATAACAATTTCATAGGCACTGGGTCATGGGCCACATGTATGAATAAAGAAGTTAACAAGAATAGTTTTGTATTGTCAATAGTAACCAGCCAGCCTCCAAAATTTGGGCTACATTAAGAGCTGAAACACACTGTTGTAGATAATAATGCTCTTGTTAAGACCCCTTTCACACTGAGGCAGTTTTCAGCCTTTTAGCGCTAGAAATAACCTCTTAGACCGCTTCCATACTGAAGCGCTTTTCAGGCACTTTCACACTAAGGCTACTTTCAGACTGGGGCGGGCGGGTGTCAACGGTAAAGTGGCGCTATTTTTAGCGCCACTTTACCGTCGTTTTAGCGGCGCTATTCGGCCATTAGCAGGACGCTTTTAACCCCCGCTAGCGGGCGAAAAAGGTTTAAAACCGCGTGCATATGCCGGTGGTTTGGCGGCACTGCCCCATTGTTATCAATGGGAAGGGGCGCTTTAGGAGCGGTGTATACTCTGCTCCTACAGCGCTGCAAAGATGTAGCTTGCAGGACTTTTTTTACCGTCCTGCAAGCGCACCTCTCCAGTGTGAAAGCACTCGGGCTTTCACACTGGAGAGACAGGAGAGGCTCTTTACAGGTGCTATGCAGGCGCTATTTTTTTAGCGCCTCAGTGTGAAAGTAGCCTTAAAAAAGCACATGAAAAGCTCCCGAAAACCTATTTCCAATAAAATCAATGAATGCTTTCACACTGGGGCAGTGCGCTGGCAGGGTGGTAAAAAAACGCTCCTCTCTACATTGAAATGAATAGAAAGCTCTTCAAAAGCACCTGTAAAGTTCTTAAAAACGCTCAGTGTTTTACTGCCAGTTTAGAAGTTCCTCAGTATGAAAGGGGGCTAAATAGCACCTGAAAACTGCCTCCTCATTCATTTCAGCGTGTCTTTTCACGCTCAGGCGGTGCGCTTGCGGGACGTTCGGAAAATTCCTGCCAGCAGCATCTTTGGGGTGGTTTGGGAGCGCTGCATACAGTGCTCCCAAAATTCCCTGCCCATTGAAATGAATAGGCAGCGCTTCCAAAGCGCCTGAAAAGTGCTTCGGAAGCGCTGCAACACTGGTGTTTTTAACCACTTCTTTGGGGTTAAAAGCGCCCCGCTAGCGGGCGAAAAGCGCGGCTAAAATGAATGGCTCTTTAGCGCTAACGCGGCCCCAGTGTGAAAGGGGTCTAAGTGTGTTGGGGTGCCATTCAACAATGCACTAAGGCAACAGAGCTTCGATGCACATGGATTGCAGCACACAACATATGGTAACACGCTACCATTGTGGTGCAATGTGCCGGAAAAAAATGTTTTTTTTTAGTCTGTCCTTTACGTCTAACGCACGTTAACGCATGACACAAAATGTGTTGCTGTGCATACATTCTCAAAACACCAAGTACGAATGGGCCCTTGCACTTTTGCGCCTTTCAGCCGGCTGAGTTGCAATTTTATAAATGCATTACCATAATAAATAATGAATGGGCTGCCTTAATGCAATGCACATTAGGCCAAGGCCATAATGCACATTAACACACTGTAACAGAATGCCTAAGTGTAAGTGAGCCCTAATGGGAACCTATCAAGAGAATATTGTATAAGCTGCCGTTACTGACCTTATTATAATGTCTGTTGCCTGGCTGTCATAATGATCCTAACACTAACTCACTGACCTAGAACAGCTACAGTAGGAGTTGTAGTAGCATTGCAGATGTTTGTATCAGCTGTTTTTTGAAGCCAGAGGACAAGTATAAACACTGATGCAGAAATGAGCAGCATTTACACGGCCGTGTACAGCTATTCTCTTGTATTGGCAGCTGTATGTGGCACCTGCAGTCTCTCTGTGCAGTTTACTGTAGCTCTGAGGATTTTATGCTCATCATGCAAACATCCATGTGCATAATGTCTAACAGTCAAGCAACTAGCATTTTGCAAAGGAAATCAGTATTGGCACTCTGTGTTGCGAAAAACTGACAGATTTCGTTTAACCGCAATGTTAAAATGTATCCCTTTTCACAATTTCCCCACTTTGCAGAAAAGGAATTTCACCATTTCCTCTCATTTCAATGCAGTAGCTTTTTCTGTACATCATTCCCATCTTTCAGTTACATTAACATGGATCAAATGTGTAAATTTCTATATATTAAGTAATACATACTACCTATACTAAATTCACATACACTACCATACAATTAAGGCCCCTTTCACACTTATACAACTTGTCCCACGATTTTGTACTGCAAAATCGTATGACAAGTCATTCTCCATGATTTTCAACGACTACCATTTATATTGGCACGACTTTAAGTCGTGCCAACTTCAAAGTAGTCCCTGCACTACTTTGGTCCAACTTCCATGTGAGTTGTACTCCATAGACCTCAATGTTAAACCCTCAAGTAGCATGCAAATCGTACCTGAATAATATAGACACGATTTCAGTACGACTTTGTAAGCACAAGCCTCACACCATGTATGTTTTCATTTGTTAATGCCAAAGTTGTGGCAAAGTAGTACAAAGTAGTACTGCTCCCAAATCGCGGTAAAATAGCAGCCACGAAATTGCGGTAAAATCGCGCTACTTTGAAGTCGTATAAGTGTGAAAGGGGCCTAAAATTAATAGCTACACTTACGATGATGTTAGCAATACAAAGGGAAAGTATAGTGATATGTGTATTGTATTATTTTATTAAAGCGTAGCTCCACTTTTGTTGAGAAAAAAACATTCCCCCCTGGGAATTCTTTGTACATTGCAAAGTTTATAACAACCTTAGTTGCAGATTCCTACCTTTTGCAATTCTGAAGAGATCCCCGTTTGTTCCTCTGTGCCCCTGTCCTGAGTGAGTCTAATGGGAGTGGTTTCATAATTATCAATCAGCTGTGCACCTGCAGGGCACTAATGAGGAAAGTGGCAAGGTCTGCATCCCTTTATATGTGTTCCTATTAGGAGTATCTCACCAAAAATGACATTTTTTTTGCAGGGGATGCCTAAAATCTGACTTGTATCTTAGTGTAGATTTCTGGGAAAATTAGTGAGCCAATCACACAAGCAGCAAATTATGTTTCCGAGGGGTGTTCAGTACACTTTCTGTGTACAGAAAAACACCAGGTAACCATATTGCATTGCATTTCCAGAAAATGACAGCGGCTGCAGATTGCAAAGGAAAGGTCATTTTTAATAACATTCAATTACAATATGACGTGTGTCGCAATTGTATATGCAATATTTTTTTTCTTTATTTGCTCTTTTTTTCCCCACGAAAGTGGAGTTACCCTTTAAATATATTTAACCACTTGCCGACCAGCTGCTACCATTGTACTGTGGCAGCTCGGCTCATTCCCCTTGAATCGCCTTCATTCTATGTCGGCTTGAGAACCCTATGTTGTGAATGCACACGCGCGCCCACTGGCCATCAGGGGAGCCATTCAGCGGGTGGAGCGGTCTCAATGTCCACTGGCCACCCGCGATCGTTCCCTGCAGTGACAGAACAGGGATCACACAGATCCTGTCTTTCTACTATGCAGGAAGACGGATCTGTGTGTTTCCCCAGGCAGCCCATCCCTCATACAGTTAGAACACACCTGCAGGGAACACATTTAACGCCTTGATCGTCCCTGATGTTAACCTCTTCCCTGCCAGTGTCATTAGTACAATAACAGTGCATATTTTTAGCACTGATTACTGTAATAATGTCCCTGGTTCCCCAAAAAGTGTAAAAAATGTCAGGTGTCTGATCTGTCTGCCACAATGTTCCCGCTAAAAATCGCAGATCACCGCCATTACTAGTAAAAAAAAAAAAAAAAAAAATATGCAGAAGAATATATATCGGCCTAAACTGAGGAAGAAATTTATTTTTATATATATTTTTTGGGGATATTTATTGTAGCAAAAAGTTAAAAATATTGCTTTTTTTCAAAATTGATGCACTTTTTTTGCTTATTGCGCAAAAATAGAAACCACAGAAGTGATCAAATACCACCAAAATAAAGCTCTATTTGTGGGGAAAAAAGGACATAAATTTTGTTTGAGTACATCGTCGCATGTTCACGCAATTGTCAGGTAAAGTGATGTAGTGCCGTATCGCAAAAAATGGCCTGGTTAGTAAGGGGGTAAATCCTTCCGGAACTTAAGTGGTTAATCAGCAAATATACATATACTATACAATATATACAGTATCTCACAAAAGTGATTACACTAATTTTTGTAAATATTTAATTATATCTTTTCATGTGACAACACTGAAGAAATGACACTTTTCTACAATGTAAAGTAGTGGGTGTACAGCTTGTATAACAGTGTAAATTTGCTGTCCCCTCAAAATAACTCAAAACACAGCCATCAATGTCTAAACCGCTGGCAACAAAAGTGAGTACACCCCTAAGTGAAAATGTCCAAATTGGGCCCAAAGTGTCAATATTTTGTGTGGCCATAATTATTTTCCAGCACTGCCTTAACCCTCTTGGGCATGGAGTTCATCAGAGCTTCACAGGTTACCACTGGAGTCCTCTTCCACTCCTCCATGATGACATTACAGAGCTTGTGGATGTTAGAGACCTTGCGCTCCTCCACCTTCTGTTTGAGGATGCCCCACAGATGCTCAATAGGGTTTAGGTCTGGAGACATGCTTGGCGAGTCCATCACCTTTACCCTCAGCTTCTTTAGCAAAACAGTGGTCTTCTTGGAGGTCTGTTTGGGGTTAGTATCATGTTGGAATACTGCCCTGCGGCTCAGTTTCCAAAGGGAGGGGATCATGCTCTGCTTCAGTATGTCACAGTACATGTTGGCATTCATGGTTCCCTCAATGAACTGTAGCTCCCCAGTGCCGGCAGCCCCAGACCATGACACTTCCACCACCATGCTGGACTGTAGGCAAGACACACTTGTCTTTGTACTCCTCACCTGGTTGCCGCCACACATGCTTGACACCATCTGAACCAAATAAGTTTATCTTGGTCTCATTAGACCACAGGACATGGTTCCAGTAATCCACCCCTTCAACCTCTGCAGCAATGCTAGCAGCACTCTTATGTCTATTTCCCAAAGATAACTTCTGGATATGACGCTGAGCACATGCACTCAACCTCTTTGAGAGCATCAAATGCAGCTACTGTGCCCATCAATTGGTGCCACTGTGCCATCAAACACAGCCACTGTGCCCATCAAGCGCAGCCACTGTACCCATCAAGCGCAGCCACTGTACCCATCAAACGCAGCCACTGTGCCCATCAAATGCTGCTACTGTGCCAAACGCTGCCACTGTGCCAAATGCAGCCACTGTGCCCATCAAACGCAGCCACTGTGCCCATGAAATGCAGCCACTGTGCCCATCAAGCGCAGCCACTGTGCCCATCAAACGCAGCCACTGTGCCCATCAAATGCTGCCACTGCGCCAAACGCAGCCACTGTGCCAAACGCAGTCACTGTGCCCATCAAACGCAGCCACTGTGCCCATCAAATGCAGCCACTGTGCCCATCAAGCGCAGCCACTGTGCCATCAAACACAGCTACTGTCCCATCAATTGCTGCCAGTGTGCCCATCAATTGCCGCTACTGTGCCTCATCAAATGCTGCCAGTGTGCCCATCAATTTCCGCTACTGTGCCCCATCAAATGCCGACAGTGCCAGATCAAATGCTGCCAGTGTGCATCGGCTGGCAATTACCTGTCTCGCAGCAGGTCGGCGGCGGTGTCCTGCACGCTCCTCGATGTCTTCTTCCATTCTCTCTATCAAGCGTCCAATCACATCGCCTGATGTTTCAGTCAATCAGGTGACAGGTAACAGACCCGAGCACCTGATTGGCTGAGAGGCGGTTCAGTGTTAGCAAAGTGAATTCCTTCGCTTTTCTAACACACAGCTGAGTGAACAGCGAACGCCCAGCATTGCGCCTGCTGTTCACCTTTTTGTGCACCCATTAGAGCCTACAGCTCTAATCAGGTGCTTCCAAAAAACACCCCCGCCACTGTAATTCAGGTGCCCGGCGCCCGAAAAGGGGCTGGACACCTGAATAGGGGGTGTCAGCGGCGACCATAGATAGATTCATGCATTGCATGAATCTATCTATGGTGATAGAGCGGTGCCAGGAGAGAGGGGGCGGCACTCCTGAGCCCTTTATGGACACACCGCCACTGACATTTAGGGCCTAAGGATTTGTCAAAACACCCAAATATTATGTTTTCTGAAAGCACAGACCCTGGAGAATAAAAGGTTGTGCTACATGCACATGTGCTGACATGAATACACTGATAAAAAGAGAGAGGGAGAGCAGAGGGATCACTTATTAGTATTCTGATGCTCTTTCATTATCTTACAGCCTGGTGACAGGAAGCTTTATTAATTTAGGACTGGGGACACAGCAATGAAATTCTTTTGGGAGGTAAGTATATAGCTATTTTAAATGTGTATTTAGTGGTTTGCCTGGAGTTTAAGTGATATTAATGGCTTTGCACAGAACATCCCCAATCCTTCTCTTCCGGGGTCCTCCTGCCTTTAAGTACCCCCCCCAGCAAGCCGCATGCTGGGGGGGTACCCGTGTGGGCCCCCTCCTGAACCACAGTGAGTGCTTTTTTTGACACACAGTGTGGCTCAGACCTGCCCCCACTCTCCTGTCAGTGGATTTGATTGACAGCAGTGGGAGCCAATGGCTAAGGCTGCTCTCACTGAGTCCAGTGAGGAACGAGAGAGAGACACTGGGTTGAGATCAGGTAGATACCATAATACAGAGAATGCATTGAGGTAAAAAAAACAAAGCCTTTGGTCTTTACAACCACTTTCATTTTTTTTTTAATTCTTTGTTTCATTTTTGTGATCATACACAACAATTAGAATGTATAAATGTGAGTGCGGCGTCAGAAACATCCATTACAGAAGACAAAGTTATTCCGTCTTAGTTGCGAGGTAGGTACAACTCCAAAATAAGACATCAAATATTCCTAGGATTAAGTAACCCTGGGAAGCCGCTTTGGGAATGTACAATATATTGTGATTCTGATCATTATAAAGGTAAGTATAAGAAAAGAAGCAAGGTTGGGGGACAAGCTCCCAGACAAAGAAGAGGGGGGGGGATAAAGTTGATAGGTGATGTGGGGGGAGGGCATTGGGGGAGGGGGGGGGGGTTGGGTGCTGTGCACAGTCCTTCACACAGAGCCGCTGAGTCAAGTACGTCAATAAAGATTGAAATCCTAGTCGGGGTCATCAATTATGCCTTCACTTTACAGGAATTCTTTATTTAAGGCCTATCTAAACCTATAAAAAATGTTGTGGTTGCATTTGTTTTCATTTTTCAGCCTAAGAACATTTTCAGCTAGTACAGAAAATACCTGTTGATGTTGCCAGAAGTGCAGGGACCTTGTCACTTCCTGTGAGCTTCACAGAAAGCACAAACAACTAGTCTCATCACTCCTAATGTGGTGGAGATGAACAAAAGGTTCATGTTGGTCCAGCCAGTGTGATAACTATCCATAGATACAATGGAGAAATGTAGACAGAAAGTTTATTTGCAGGATCATGAAGTTTCAGATACACATTAAGGCCCCTTTCACATGGGGTTAATCCATTTGATGGACTATGCTTGCTCAGCGGGGATCGCTCTGTTGATCCTCGCTGAGCAGGCAGATGATGGGTCCGTCTCTGCTCACTTTGCAGGGCAGAAATGGACAGAGTCCCACTCTCCTCTATGGGGAGATCGGATAAAAATGGACCGCCTTTTCCGTTTTCACCCAATCCCATCCAATCCGCCAGACAGATGGAAAATAGGACCAACATTTGTCTGGATTTAGCAGACAGGATAGGATCGGATAGCAGCGGGTGTCAGCAGGAATGTCACCGTTGACATCCGCCGCTCCATAGAGGTGAATGGAGGGTCCGATCAAGTCCACCTGAAAAACTGACAGGCGAACCTGATCGGAGCACCTGTGTGAAAGGGGCCTAATACACAAAGTTGTTAGTGGTCTAGATCTGTGGTTCTCAACCCTGTCCTCAAGTACCGCCAACAGGCCATGTTTGCAGGTTTTCCTTTATCTTGCTCAGGTGCTTTTAATCAGAGTCAATGGCTTGGTATTTTGGACAGCTATTTTATCTAAGAGAATTTCCCAAAACATGGCCTGTTGGGGGTACTTGAGGACAGGGTTGAGAACCACTGGTCTAGATGACACTGCTACTTCTCTGAGTTCAAAAACGATCCTACTGTTCTTGATGGCACCTCTAGAAAACTTCAGTTTATCTTTGAGGAACATAAAGACATTATTGTGATTGGTATCAGAATAGATTCCCAGCTATAAAGTTTCAGCTTCCAAACTATTTGCTCCTAGGGCAACTTTTTTGTACTTTGACGGAAACACTTCTACTTGTAGGGTAGACCTCTGTTCCCTTGAGCTGTGATGGTTATCTTTACATTATTTGGATACAAAATAATCAATATAAAAACAGTATAAAAACCTAGGATACCTACTAGGCGTATCTCTATCATTTAAATATAGCCATGGCTGTTTTGATCACATGCTCACACATGTGAATGCTGAAAAGAAATATGTTTGCATATACAATGTTCTAGGAGTGTTTGAAAATAAACACTGCATATGCAAACTTTACTACTTTAATTATATATTGTATGTTTTGTAGGAAACCCGTCATATATTAAATGCACAGTAACAACAATTCACTTGTGTAAAGGGAAGACTGAACAACAGAAATTGTCAGAGCCAGAATTCCGCCTCTGAAATTCCTCCGTTTTTATATAGATAAAATATCTCATGTCCATTTTACAAGGAGGGTGGGTGGTAGTGCCTACGCTCTCTACTGTGCTTGTTGCTGAGAAATTAGATGCCAGCTAAAATCCATTGTTACATTTTAGGTTCCATAACATATACAACCTTTTCAGATGAAAGAAATAATACTAACATTGAAAATTCTATGTTAGTTTTTACAGGGAGGAATGCTGTAAGCTTGGCACAGAGTTTTTATTAGTGAAAGCAAATAATAGTCACAATGTTCTACTGTCCCAGTCCCTAAACTAAAAAGTGTCCTCAAAACTTAAAATTTCTCCTAACTGGACAATCAACAAGCTAAACCTAGCACCTCAAAAATACCCTATGTCTAAAGTTTACACTTAAAGTGCTTGTTACACCAACACATCATATTCCTGATATCTGATATCAGTTGTACCATGTACTTGTATGAGAAAGTATCCTGTTCTCTTTGTATTGCTTCTTTTATGTGAAATCCCTGGTGTTCCTGCTAGCCCCCTTGCTGTTCTATTGAAAACTGACCACACTAAGCAGGAAAACATACCATGGTCAGTTCTCTAGCTATGCAGGGAACTCAGCCTGCTCTCCTCCAATAATCAGACTTGTCCTGACACGCCCCCCCCTTTCACAGTCATTCACTGGGAAGATCAGTGTCCTGCTGCTTCACCTCCCCCCAGCTCTTATGCAGCTGAGAACAGAGGGAGTGTGATCACTTATAAAAAAAGGGGGGGGGGGTGTTTATAATGTTTTTTTTTTATATCCATACACAGATGTTTTGCTTTTCATTTCTATTTTGAACGGAATGGGTTGTTTTACAAGTTGATAGTTTACAGTCACTTTAAAGCGTATTTTGGCTTTTTCAGCCAATTTAGGATAACACCTAATTTATATTTGTTACATTTCCCCATTCACATGGCATTAATGTGCTGGCAGATCTCACTATCAGTTGTAAACTACAACCCCAATTCCAAAAAAGTTGGGACACTGTGTAAAGTCTACATAAACACAGAATGCAACGGATTGAAAATCTTATAAACCCATATTTTATTCACAATAGCAAATAGAAAACATAGCAATTTTTTAAACTGAGGAAATTTACAATTTTAAGATGAAAAATAAGGTAATTTTGAAATTGATGGCAGCAATATACTCCCCCACCCCTCCTGCATATGGCAGCAATGTACTTCTTCCCCCCACATATGCTTGGTTTTCCTCCATTTCACTACTGTTCTCTTTGGTGACAGGCAAGAAGAGAAACACAAGGTTTGTTGGACATGCAAGTTATTCCCTTTTCTCTTATGTGATAGGGCTGTTGCTTGGTGATAGGCCCATGTATACATTTAGCAGTTAGAAGGGCATTAATACATTATATTTCATACAAGCAGGACCGTTTTTAAGGCAGGGCAAAAGGGGCAGATGCCCTGGGCCCCATATTGGCTGCCTCATACTTGCCAACTATCCCAGTTTAAATTCCCTCATCCCTTGAAGTTTTAGTCCCGTACTGTGTCCCGATATCTCAGTGTAAAGTTCTGTTGCTGCTGCCCAGCTCTGCCCTTTTGCCATGTACAAATGACTCACCCATATAAAAGTCAGCAGCTACAAAAAGTGTAGCTGCTGACCTTTATTAATCGGACACTCACCTGTCCCACGGTCCAGCAATGCGGGTGAACTAAGCCCCGCTCCTCTCCCCCTCCTTTCTGTGGTGCTGGTGTTCTGCCGAGAAAGGTCCCCTGTCAGATAGTGTCCGCCCTGTACTGCGTAGGCGCAGCGCTTGTGCAGTATGGAGGACAAAGGAGACACCGAAAGTCTCCGAACATGAACAGCTGTTGATAAGCTGTACCCGGCGCCTGCGCAAATAAGACTACATTGTGCCACACGCTGCTGCACGCTCCCGATGCTCGTGCTACTCTGCAAGAGGCGGGTGTAAGGGCGGATGCATACAGAAGAGGCCAAATGATGGGCAGAGCTCATACGATGGGGGTGGATTTCTCAAAGGGGAGGATGTATTATTGAGAAGCGTGTAAGGGGCGGCTGCCTACCCGCCCATCAACATTGAACTACCCACCCTTATCAGCTCTGGCCATCATTGTAAAACTGTTCTGCCAAGAAAGGTCCCCTGACGGATAATGTCCGATCAACAATGCAAAACCCACCCTTCAGTTGTGTAAACATGCCCCGCAAAGACGTGTTGTTTATTGATAAAACCACCCCCAACTTATCAGCTCTGCCCATCATTGTAAAATACGGCTTCTTCTGTAGGCATCCGCCCCTTACACGCTTCTCAATAACACATCTGCCCCTTTGAGTAATGCTCCCCCATCGTATGAGCTCTGCCCATCATTTGGCCTCTTCTGTATGCATCCACCCCTACACCTGCCCCTTGCACGAGCATCGGGAGCGTGCGGCAGCGTGTGGCACAATGTAGTCTTAATTGCACAGGCGCCGTGTACAGCTCATCAACAGCTGTTCATGTTCTGAGACTTTTGGCGTCTCCTTTGTCCTCTGTACTGCGAAAGCGATGCACCTGTCCAGTACAGGGAGGACACTATCCGACGGGGGAGCTTTCTCGGCAGAACACCGGCATTGTCTCTGTGTGCACCCGGCTGTGACTGGCCAGGTAATCATCTGGGACCTGTGACTTGTCCCAGATGATTGGCGAGAGGGAGGGGGGAGAGATGAACTTGCTTCCGGTGCTGTGGTGCCCCGGGAGGAAGTGACAGCCGGATCCCTCTAAAAAGAGGGTATCCGCTACCCCCCCAAAAAAATCACATGGCAAATGCGGCATGTCAGGGGGTCACCTGCACTTAAAGCGAAAATTCCATTTTTCGGTGGAGCTCTGCTTTAAGCCTAACATTAGCCTGTTCAGCAAAGGTAAGCAAATTGAAGGTGGAACCCTTCTTCAAAATAAAATGGTGCTACAGCACACTGAATTTTGGTGCATGTGATTACGCACATCTCAGCTGATGCGTGGGGATATCATTAACAATTAATGGCACTGCTGTGTATCTGCTAAAGGGCAGCATGTTTCTGTGGTGTAAGGAGAGCGATTTTGCATGTGTTCCCGACACACACAAATGTGAAAACAGGCTAAATGTCTCAGTTACAATGGTGGCCAGTGTAAATCTTCTCATTACATTTGGGCTTGCTTTACAATCCTTTCATTCACACTAGTGACCAGTGTGAAGGTCCCCCCTTACATTGGTGGTCAGTGTAAATCCCTCTTTACATTGGTGTTTACTGTGAATGCTCCTATTACATTAGGGGTCAGTGAAAACCCCTATTACATTGGTGGCCAGTGTAGAAACTCCTCTTTATATTGGTAATTGTTAAAAAAAAATCCAAACTTGCATTTTTGGTCAGTTTTTAATCCTCCCTTACATTGGTGTTCCATGTAGAAACCCCCTTTAAATTGCTGGTGAGTGTAAATCCCCCTTACATTGGTGGCTAGTGTATAAACCCCCCTTTATTGGCTGTTGATGTAAAATCCCCTATTACATTGGTTGTCAGTGTAAATTCTTCATAACATTGGTGATCAGTGTACATGTCCCTTTATATTGGTGGTAAGTGCAGAATTGTCCTTATACTGGTGGTCAGTCTAAATCCCCTTTTACATTGGTAGTCAGTGTAAATCCCCCCTAACATTGGTGGTCGGTGTAGAAGTGTCACCTTACATTGGTGGTCAGTGCAAATCTCCTCGACAATGGTGGTCAATGCAAAATCCCCCTCACATTGATGGTCAGTGTAAATCCCCCCTCATATTGGTGGTCATTGTAAATTCTCCATTACATTGGTATAATCCTCCACTATATACTTGCCAAAGATCTCCAGCTTTGCTCTACAAGATTCAGAATTTGCCACAGTGTATTGCCTCCTAACTAATCCCATCCCCCCACCACTGTTACTGATCCCATCAACCCCCCAACATAGCCACTGGTCCCAGGAGTTCTAGGACTCCTAGGAGTTTTCTGTCTATTGATGGGCCCCTCACCTCCCCAGTCCATGGTGTTCAAGCAGTGAGGAGATGATGTACTGTAACCTTTGACAAAAAATCAGTGAACACTAATGCTGTGCACTAACCTCTTGCAACCAATCACTGAGCAGTAAGAATATGCAGTAACCTCTAGGAAACATTTAGTGAGTGGTATAGATGTCCAGTAACCTCTAGCAATCAATCAGTGAGCAGTATCAATGTACAGTAATCTCTAGCAACCAATCAACAAGCAGAAGTCATGTGCTGTAGCCTCTAGAAAATAAACAGTGAGCCATAATGTGTGCTGTAACCTCTAGCAGCCAGTCAGAGAGCGGTAATGATACACTGTAACCTCTGGCAACCAATCGCAATCCCTGCCTGATCTGATTCAGTAAACTGATTTTGAGTCTAGCTGCTATTTATTGTATGTTTCAAAGCATGTGGAGAGTGAAATTACACGGAAGAGGGGCCCAAGAAAATGTTTGCCCGGGGTCCAGTCAATATTAAAAGACGGCCCTGCATACGGGATATGTCTAGACGTTACAGCAGAACTCCAGCTAAACATAGCAAGATAAAAATCAATAGCCTGTTAAAAGATAATCTAGCAAATCCAACTCCTGTTACAATAATAAACCTGAATCCTGAGATTTATATCACTAGATTTCCTCAGTCTCATGACCAGCATCATTCAACCCACTTCCTCTGAGCCCAGGTTGGATCCACCCCAGCCTGTGATTAGACAGTGAAAGGAGAAGCAGCAAAATGATGAGCTCATCTTTCTCAGTCTGTCACTCAGCTTTTTCCCCTAACAACATGCTTCTTGTCTTTACATAAACTGATTGGCTCATTGTGCTGCTTTTTCCTCCCATAATTCTGCTGTACAGAGACTGCACGAAGCTGATATCAGGTCATATATTAAAGGTACTTGTACGATACTGCTTGCATTTAAACACATGCATTTACTGCTGTATTAATTATTACAGAGCTGCTAGAATTTGTGTTTTTTTATGTCTGCTTAGAGTTTAGCTTAAGGCTCCATTCACATCTTGGTGTATGGGGTCGACAATCGCGGTAAAATTGCGCAAATAGAATCGTGGAACACCTGTCGCCCAAAAGAAGCTCATGTATGGGAAAATCGCGCCACATTTGAGGTTCTATTGAAATTGACAAGCAACGCACGGGCGTTTTGCCACTATTGCAAATTGTGGGCAGAATCGTGGCGATTCCGCCTGTGATTTGGGACACGGAGATGTGAATGGAGCCTTATGCTAACTGCAGGAATATTGTCATTTTTATATCTTTATGTTTTCTGTCTAGGGTTGAAAATAATCTATCACTTGTACATTGTTACAAGTTCTGTAGATGTGACACCTTGGATCATGTTCATCTACTGATTTTCATATATTAGGCAAGGTGTTTCATTATTAGGCACATTTGGTACATACTTCCCTTTTGTTTTGCCTGAATGTAATACACCAGAGTTTATTTTAAACAGCAGTCTTTATCACATTATTTCATAACTACAAAATGAACAATGGTCTGCTTTCAGTGATTGTTGAATGTTAAATGTGAATAATCTCATAATGACGTTCCATTTTGACAAGCTATCATAATGTCTTAATAATAGTATTATGAGGAAAGAACATTCATAATAATAGATATGCGCTCTACAGTTTTAATGGTGTGTAATGTAGCTAAAATATCTGTAAAATATAGCATATAATGGGCAGATAACCAGACCTGAGATATTCTATTTAGATCTATGCATTCTACTCTAATAGTGGCCATACGTGCTTCAATATTAAACCTCTAGGAGCAGAGAGGCCCCATCAGAAGATCTGGAACACAGACATCCCACCAGTTTTTCGTGTTGAATGGCGACATGAGGATGACCTAAGGGAGCCTGGAGATTTACCCCCCATAGGAACACCGGGAGCGTCAGCAAGCTAAAAGGCCTTGGCTAGGCTAAAGCCACTTGCCCTTTTATGCTTGCCATCTGGTAAGCAGGCTCTACTACTAGGGTGGATTGTCACTACTGCTTAGAAGTGCACGGTGGTGGTGTTTTCACTTTGAAATAAGGACTTGGAGAAATCCCCTTGATGTCATTTATATGAACTTTTAATAATTTTAGCGCAGCTTTTTACAGGACTCTTCAATATTATTATCTGACTGATTTGGGATTCAATCAAATGATCGAATCAGAAAATAATCAAATAGCTGAAACTCCCCTTCTGATCAATCAATGGGCCAGGGCAGAAAATTATTGATCGTATTTTATCAATCGGCAGCACTGAAATACTTTGGTCATGAATCCAAACCTATTTTGGTTGATCAGATCATGAAATTACATGGTGGAATGCACACGTTCCTTGCCTTTCCAAATACAATCGCAAAATGATTCACTTTATATTTTTAGAAGTTAAGATGACACTGGCTAGGGCTTGGAAAGCAACCCTCAGTCTCTACAAGCAAGAAAGAAAGAGGCTTCCATCATTACAAATGTAGAGTGTGGTGGTCCCATCCCTTGCGTTAGAGACCAAAAAAGAGAGAATGCCCCCCTTAGTGGGACTTTAATAGACCACCAACTCTTATGATAAAAAAATATATCTTATTATGGTATACTATAAAAAGACGTGAAAACGTCTATAACATACAGAAATACAAAAATTGCATTCCATACAGAATCAGAACAAGAGGTATACAAATGATAATATTAGATGTACTCTCCTGGGTGGTTATACCCCCGATGCCACCCCTAGGAGAGTACATCTAATATTATAATTTGTATACCTCTTGTTCTGATTCTGTATGGAATGCAATTTTTGTATTTTTGTATGTTATAGACGTTTTCACGTCTTTTTATAGTATACCATAATAAAATATATTTTTTTATCATTTTTCATCATCTATTAAAGTCCCACTAAGGGGGGCATTCTCTCTTTTTTGGTCTCAGTCTCTACAAGGGCTGCTATCAGGAAGATCTCCTGGATCATGGCCCAGGAGAAAATGGCGAGCATCCTCAATGATACAAAACAGAAATTGGAGATGATATGGGAACCGTGGGCTAAACTCATGGGTATAGCCATTTCCCCAGGGTTGCTACCGAGCCAAAGTCAGGACAAAAATTGAGAGACATAAACCTTACTTACCTCCCCTCCCCCCCTCCTTCTTATGTTCTTTTCCCCCTCTTTCTTCTTCGGGGGCTGTCCCTTTCTACTACAGGGTTCCTGTTTTATACGCTTGATACATTTTCAGGGTTCCGCTCTAGAGACAGCAGGTCTCAGGTAGAGGCTGTCCATGGGGTGGGGAGGTCCCACTCCTGGGTACAGTATGATCCCGTCGGGGGTGCCGGGGCAATGGGACCCTCTCCCTTTGACCTAGTTGGGCCTGAGAGGCCTCTCGGTCACAGATAAATGGTGGGCCGGGAGGCTACTCCCACTTAACATCAACTCCCCCAATAGGGGTCGGGTAATATAAATATTATATTGTCTGGTTTGTACTCTTTTCACCATCTTATTTGACTGTATTATACCGACAGAGATTGTATCCCGCCTACCTTCTCGTACCACGAGTTCATTTTGATAATATTGTACTTCAAATGTTACTCTGTTCTATATTTTATGAAAATAAAATAATTTGCATCTGAGTTTCCACCATGTAATCTCTTTCAATCAATAACTTTCGATCATATTTTCCAACTATTAGAAGAAATACACTTCCCTGTGTGTGGCATATTGATCATTTGGGTTGTCAACTACAGATTTATTTTCCCATTGGGAGAGACATCAAAAGATCTTATCAAAGTGTGTGTGACCACCATAATATGGCACATGGTGTCACTTTATATCTAAAGTGCTTGTAGGCAGGTTGCTTGTTAGAGTTCAGTTAACTCTAACCCTCCTGGCTGGGGCAGCACCTAACTAAAGAAGCCCCATCGTGGCTGGCAGCCATTTATCTCCCTGTCTTTGCTGGATTTTTAAAACTGAAGATCGGCACACTACATCTGCTCTCAGCCTGTTAACTTTACATCACTGTCGGGATTACTGCGCAGCACCATGTAAGATCTATTTGATTACTTCAATAAACTTGGCATCTTTCTTGTTTTTTGTGGAACTTCCTTTAGTCCAAGACTGTGTGCAAATGCTTTGAGTCCAACTATTACATTTCCCATTAATACAACAGTTTTCTGTGTTTTTTTTTAAACTGGAGTGCCTGTTTAGTGTTCTTTCTTGCCATTTAGAGTTAACTATGTTTCCAGAGTTTTTCATGGCTGGCTTTTTGGGTCTGACTCAATGGTCCTGTGTCATTATAATAGGGACAGGGGTCTAAATCCCACAGGAATTGTTGCTGCTGCTGTCGTCTACACTGCTGATGTCATTGCCGGAGGCTGTCCTGCCAGCCTGCTGTACCATGCTGAGTCCGGATTTCCTGCTGATGAACATTTGGCTTTTGGAGCCTCCCACAGCATAGGGGAATTGCTGGGACATGCAGACTGCCCTGAAGATACCAACCCTGGATAATGCCACCATGGACTTTGCCAAAAATGGACTCTTATGTGTGCAGATATGCTGGAGCAGCCACAAGCCTGAGTTAGGGATTCGTTTAAGGAAAGACTGTTGCCTTTGTTTGACTATCATGCCTAATTTATTTTTACTAAAGCTTTTGAAACTTTGCCTTTGCTGGTCTGAGGTTACAAAAGCCATGCAATGCAAGTAACCGGCACACATAGTTTACAGTGTGGGTCAGTTAAATCACATTGGGGTATCAAAACATCATTGTAGGAAGTAACACAGTGTGGAGTACAAGTTACCAAGGGTAACAGAGGTTTCACAAGCAGCCTGTCATAAAGTGTGTGCCTGTGGCAGGTGGGACAGCCTCTTGCAGGAGGGAGTTGTCAGCACTCTCTTTGAGAGCAGTCTGTCTCCCATAGTAATGGGAGAAGATCAGCACCAGCCTGTGCACAGGTATAAAAGAAGAAGAGTTAAGTGAGTGCACACTAGGCTCATGGCGAGACCCCATTTCATTTCTGGGAGTGAGATAGCGGAGATACGCTGGACAGGTGGAGAGGGTATCAGCTCTGCATGTCCCTCCTAAATGCAACAGTGACAATAGTGATGTATATTAAAGTGGTTGTAAACCCTTACACACACCACTTTTCCCTACAGGTAAGTGGTGACCGCCGGCTCCCGCGCAACTCCGGCCAGTCACAGAGCCAGAGTCCACGGCCCCGGAAGGAAGAGGGGTGAAGATGGACGTAGCCACCAGCGGGGACCTCGGGGACATTGTGGCCTTTGTTTTCAGGTAAGTGCAACATAATGGGATAGTATGCAATGCATACTAGCCCATTATGCTTTTACTTTGCAGGGGAAAAAAGAGGAAGTAAAACCCATTAGGGTTTACTTCCTCTTTAACACCAAGAGAGATAAATGCAGTTCAGTCATCTGTTCAAATACACATTGTGTACGGCCATCTTTAAGTTAGAGGTCTGCCTTAAGGTTGAGCTTTTCCTGAAAGCGACCTCCACCCTGTCCCAGAACATCAGTGAACACAGTACAAGTAATGGTACCCCATGTGTATGGCAGAGACCCTATTCAAGGTGCCTAGCATAGCCTAGAAAAAACCACTCTGGGGTAGGCCTCCTATGTGATGCACACTTGGCGCCCAACGAGGAGTGGGATATGGAGGAAGGGTTTCCTGCCTTGTTAGTAATTGAAACATTTTCTACCTTTGAATTTTAACCAATAAAATGGTATTATGCTAGGACAGCTGTGGGCTCTCCTTCTCTTCCTACATGCTTACCTCTTTTTCTACTCCTTATCTCTCTAGATCAACCTTTTTACCTTTACCTTGAAATAATGTTCACATCAACAGAACACCGGTGTGGTCAGCAAGCTGTGGATATAACAATTATTTTTAGAAATAGCATTAAATAATAGAATCAATCATAAAACATACTTATTTAATGTCAAACTTGTGCTTGCTTTTTTCTACAAAGATGCTTAATTCTGGGTTGCAGGGCACTTTACACGGGAGTAGTGTACGTTACGTAGGAGTAGAGTACGTTAATGGGAGCAGGGCACATTGCGTGGGAGCAGGGCACATTACGTGGGGGAGGGTACATTAAATGGGGGAAGGAAAAATACGTAGGAGCAGGGCACTTTACAGGAGAGAAGGGAGCATTACATAGGAGCAGGACACATTACATGGGAACAGAGCACATTAAAATGGGAACAGAGCACATTACATGAGAGCAGGACACATTACATGGGAGCAGAGCACATCAGGGCACATTACATGAGAGCAGGGAACATTACATGGGAGCAGAGCACATCAGGGCACATTACACGAGAGCAGGGAACATTACATGGGAGCAGAGCACATCAGTGCACATTACATTGGAGCAGAGCAAAATTACATGAGAGCAGGGCACATTACATGGGAGCAGGGTACATTACATGGGAGAAGGGTACATTACATGGGAACAGAGCACATCAGTGCACATTACATGGGAGCAGAACAAAATTACATGAGAGCAGGGCACATTACATGAGAGCAGGGCACATTACATGGGAGCAGGATACATTACATGGGAGCAGGGTACATTACATGGGAACAGAGCACATCAGGGCACATTACATGGGAGCAGGGCACATTGCATGGGAGCAGGGTACATTACATGGGAGCAGGGCGCATTACATGGGAGCAGGGCGCATTACATGGGAGCAAGGCACATTACATGGGAGCAGGGCACATTACATGGGAGCAGAGCACATCAGGGCACATTACATGAGAGCAGGGCACAATATATGGGAGCAGGGTACATTACATGGGAGCAGAGCACAGCAGGGCACATTACATGGGAGCAGGGTACATTACATGGGAGCAGAGCACATCGGGGCATATTACATGAGAGCAGGGCACATTACATGAGAGTTGGGTACATTACATGGGGACAGAGCACATTACAGAAGAGCAGGTCACATTACATGACAACAGAGAACATTACATGGGATCAGAGCACATTACATAACAACAGGGCAGATTACAGGAGAGCAGAGCTCATTACATGACAGCAGGGCACATTACATAGGAGAAGGGCACAATAAGTCGGGGCAGGGCACATTACATGGGAGAAGGGCACATTACATGGGAGAAGGGCACATTACATGACAACATGGCACATTAGTTGGGAGCAGAGCACATTACATGATAGCAGGGCACATTACATAGGAGCAGGGCACATTACATGATGATGAGCTCAAGGCCCATTACAGTATATGAGAGCAGGGGACATTACATGGCAGCAGAGCACATCAGGGCACATTACATGAGAGCAGGGTACATTACATGGGAGCAGAGCACATTATTTGGGAGCAGAGCACATCAGTGCACATTACATAGGAGCAGAGCAAAATTACATGAGAGCAGGGCACATTACATGGGAGCAGGGTACATTACATGGGAACAGAGCACATCAGGGCACATTACATGGGAGCAGGGCACATTGCATGGGAGCAGGGTACATTGCATGGGAGCAGGGCGCATTACATGGGAGCAGGGCACATTACATGGGAGCAGGGCACATTACATGGGAGCAGAGCACATCAGGGCACATTACATGAGAGCAGGGCACATTATATGGGAGCAGGGTACATTACATGGGAGCAGAGCACAGCAGGGCACATTACATGGGAGCAGGGTACATTACATGGGAGCAGAGCACATCGGGGCATATTACATGAGAGCAGGGCACATTACATGAGAGTTGGGTACATTACATGGGGACAGAGCACATTACAGAAGAGCAGGTCACATTACATGACAACAGAGAACATTACATGGGATCAGAGCACATTACATAACAACAGGGCAGATTACAGGAGAGCAGAGCTCATTACATGACAGCAGGGCACATTACATAGGAGAAGGGCACAATAAGTCGGGGCAGGGCACATTACATGGGAGAAGGGCACATTACATGACAACATGGCACATTAGTTGGGAGCAGAGCACATTACATGATAGCAGGGCACATTACATAGGAGCAGGGCACATTACATGATGATGAGCTCAAGGCCCATTACAGTATATGAGAGCAGGGGACATTACATGGCAGCAGAGCACATCAGGGCACATTACATGAGAGCAGGGTACATTACATGGGAGCAGAGCACATTATTTGGGAGCAGAGCACATCAGTGCACATTACATAGGAGCAGAGCAAAATTACATGAGAGCAGGGCACATTACATGGGAGCAGGGTACATTACATGGGAACAGAGCACATCAGGGCACATTACATGGGAGCAGGGCACATTGCATGGGAGCAGGGTACATTACATGGGAGCAGGGCGCATTACATGGGAGCAGAGCAAAATTACATGAGAGCAGGGCACATTACATGGGAGCAGAGCACATCAGGGCACATTTTTTTTAACATAAAGTTTTTTATTTCAATAAAACAGAAAGAAAAAACAATTAAAAACTTTGAGCAGTGGTCATAATGTACAACATATATAGATATTGAGGTAGATGTTACATATCCATCAATAATTCCCTTAAATAACCAGCAGGGGAAGATAGGGGGAAAGGGGGGAACAGAGTGAGAAGATATCAATCCGGCTGCATCCCATTTACAGCATTATCATCTTATCATGGGGAGCAGAACATCAACATCACCATCCTCAGTGGGATTTATCAATATGGATCTATGAGTGAGAGTCTCGGTCTTCAATATTTGCCCATATGGGGTCTGGTAGAGAGAAGTTGCAGGGGGTGTTGTTCCCGGGAAATCCCCAGTATGGAAGGGAGGGGAGGGGGGGTAAGTCACCGTTTTTTAGTGGGATCCCAGAGCGAACCAGGTAGTGTCATCATAGCAGAGTTTCAGCATGTATGGCCTAGTGTCACTGCCACTGCAGCCACAAGGTGCAAAGTGATGTCCCTTATATTCTATTCCCTACTCTAGGGCCAACTGCTCCTCACATACCCAGGGGTCCCATATTTTTGCAAACTTTTTAGGGCAATTATGGCCAAGAGAAGTTAACTAATACAGCAGAAGGGCCTTATTAATGAGATTCTTCCAAAAGCGTATTGTTGGGGGAGTGGAACCCTTCCAATGCAGCAGGATTGCCTTCCTGGTATAAAATGCTGCATAAAATACAAACAGTTTCTTGACCTGGGGAGCATCTAATGTATCCACAATTCCAAGCAACAAGGGAATCGGATCACATGGGACTTTTAATTTGCCAACTAGATTTATCGTGCTAACTACCCCTCTCCAGAAGGTTTGTATTTACTGGCAGGACCAAACCACATGGAAGAAGGAGCCCTCCTCCGCTGTACATTTGGTACGAACTGGGTTGTTAATAGAGTATATTTTTGCAAGACGCTGTGGGGAGAAGTGGGGTCTATGCAAGAATTTTAGTTGAATGAATCTATCTCTGGCAGATATCATCAAAGGGAGATATTGCTGAATACCTTCCTCCCAGTCATCATCAGCCAGCAAGGGTATATCGCCCTGCCAAACCGAGAACAACTGTGAGACCTTAGAGGTGTCCAGGCCCACCAGAGCAGTGTATAAAGTAGACAAGATTCTTTTTTCCCCTTCCTCGCTCAACAACTGTTCAATCCCAGTGGTTCCCAGCACCAGTGGCGTGGAGAACTGGGAGCGATAGGCGTGCCAAAGTTGCAAGTATCTGAAGAACATGCGGTTGGGTAGCCCTTTCTGCTGCAAATCAACGCAGGACCTCCCACAGATAATTCCATTCCACTGAATCAAATGCTTTTTCAGCATCTAGGGAGGCCACTGCGTCGAACTCGGTAAGGTAACCCTTGGCACCTATGACTGTATATAGCCTGCAAAGATTTATATCTGTCCCCTTACCTGGCATAAAACCTGTTTGGTCCTCATGAATTAGAGTGAGTATGACTTCATTAAGTCTTCTAGCTAGAATCTTGGTAAGGATTTTGGCATCTGCATTAAGTAGGGAGATGGGGCGGTAGGAGGTGCAGAGATCGGATCCTTACCTGGCTTAGGAATGACCACGATAATTGATTCCGCCATACAGATCGGGAGGGTGGTGTCCTCCAGAGTCCCTACGATCATCTCATGTAATCTGGGTATTAACTGTTCCCCGTAATGTTTGTAAAACTCAGGGGGAAGACCATCCACACCCGGAGTCTTCCGTGCCTGGAGTTCGCCCAGGGCTTGTTTCACCTCCTCTACAGAGATGGGTCTGTCTAAGTGATTTCGGGCCTCCTCGCTAAGTGTAGGGAAGGTAAGTTGATTAAGGAAGGAGTCCAGCTCCTTCTCAGAGTAGTCTACCTTAGAGGAGTAGAGGGAGCCATAATATGATGCAAAGCATGCGTTGATGTCCACCAGATCATGCACCAGAGTCCCAACCGCAGTTTTGATACGGGCAATAGTAGTCGTTGGTTGTTGTTCATTTGCCAGCCATGCTAACAAGTGTCCTGTCTTTTCCCCCTGCTCAAAGATGCGCTGTGTCTGTGTTAGTTGTTTTTTGGCCCCCCGCCACTCGCAGTAGCATCATCTCACGATGGGCAGCCTGCATATCAAGTAGGGTAATTGGATTTTGAGTCTGAACATACTGGGATTCAAGGGCTTGTGCCCTAGCCTCAGCATCTTCAATGGAAACCCTGGCATTATGTCTTGCGAGAGAGATTGAGGTTTGGTAGCAACCCCGGATGTATGCCTTGAAGGCGTCCCATCTAGTATGTAGCACGGAAGAGTCTGCATTAGATATCCAAAAATCATTTATAGATTTAGCCATATCTGCTTCTATACTTTCCTCAGAGACCCAATAGCAGGACAGTCTCCATATTCTCTCTGAAGGGGGAGTCTGAGTTTGTAGGGTAAGAAGCATGGGGGCATGATTTGATATGCCCCTGGGGAGTATAGTCACCTCCCTTACACGGGAAAGCAGCCCCCCACTGGCATACACTAAGTCTATCCTGGACAGTGTGCGGTAGGAAGCAGACTGGCAAGTATAGGCTCTATCAGTCGGAAATCGCCACCTCCAAACATCAGTTAAACCATAGAGAGTTGCCCATTTGTTAAGGGGGGAATAAGAACCCACCCCCAGAGCCAACCTATCCAATGATGGATTCGGGGCCATATTAAAGTCCCCAGCTATAATGAGGTTGTCTGTAGGGTAGGTAGCCAGTATATGAGTCAAGTATTTAAGGAGAGATATAGTAGCCGGGGGGGGGGGGGGAGTATGTACAAACCCAGAATCAGCAGCTCAACAGTATCTATCACAGCATGTAGCAAGACAAATCTGCCCTCCGGGTCAGTCCTAACATTAAGTAGGGTGAAGGATAAGGTCTTATGGATTAGGACACTAACCCCCCTAGCGTATCCTGAGTAAGTGGAATGATAATAGTGCCCCACCCACGGTTTTTTAAGGCTGAGGACCCTGCTGCCCATTAAGTGGGTCTCCTGCAATATACAAATATGTGGGCTGTATTTCTTCAAGTATGTCATAACGAGGGACCTCTTGAGTTAGTCATTTAGTCCCTAACGTTCCAGGAAATAAGTCTCAGAGGAGCCATATTTGTAGAACCTGCAAATTAATATAAGGGGGACATCGATAGGACTGACCCAGCACAGGGCGCACACCTCTGAATACACAATCATCCACTTGTAATACATTGGTCATCCAGTCCTCAGATAAGCCAAGGGCTGAAAGAGATGACCAAAAGAGACCACTGCATATGACCTTATCAAACTGGGAAAAACAGTAACAAAAGGAAAGAAAAAAGGGAAACAACCAAAATTTGAAAACCCAATCCCCCCCACCCTGCACGTCCGTTGGGGAACTCGGAGTGCCTTTACTCATAACCAAACCCATTAAATCATAGGAAAGTCTCCTGTGGGAGCAAATGGAGAGGCAGGCGGCCCTCCTAAGCACAGGCAGACTACAATTTCACATAGGACCGGAGGTCTCCGCTCCCAAGCCTATAGCATAGTGCAGAAAAAAATAAAAGTCAATTAGGGTTAGCTGATGTGCATGTAGAAAAAATAAAAAAACACCTAGTACTAGCTAGGGGCACACACTTAGAACGTTCAACAGTTAACTTCCTCAGAAAAGGAATATTCCAACAACCCCCATTATTGGCTTTCAGACAACCACCCAACCTCAGACACAAACTAATCAGCAGGAAACTTCACTCTGATTATGAAGTCACAAATAATGGTAGCAAACCCTGCAATAAAAAACGCTGCAAACTATGCAACCAGATAAATCTATCCAAAAGTGTTACACACACAAATGGGACCTTCAATATCATGGGATCTTACAGCTGTACCTCAAGTAATGTTGTGTACCTCATCCAATGCAAAAGGTGCAGCAAAGGATCTTATGTTGGTGAAACAGGACAGAAGTTGCAAGCGAGGATGAATTTGCACAGACATACCATCAAAGAACATAAAGAAGACAGTTTATGCACACCTGTGGGACATCATTTCTCACAATCGGACCACACCATAAAAGGCCTCAATGTCTTAGTTCTTAAAGGGAATTTCAGAACTATCCAGGAAAGGAAAACGTTTGAACTAAGAATGATACTTCTTTTTGACACGAAGAATAATGGCCTGAATTTAGATATTGGTTTCCTTACACATTATGCTAAAGTTTTACGACCGCTCTGTGACTAGTATCCCCCCCTGCATTCCCCCCTAGCTCTCCCTCTGTCTTATCTCACTAACTCTGCTGCTATCTTTATTACCATTGATTTGTATGTGTTTGGTTTCCCCTTTTTTTTTTTTTTTCTTTCTTCTTTAACATTCTGCTTAAAAATTTGTGAATCAGTACTGCTTGGACCTTGAAGAAGGGGACATACCCCGAAAGCTTGTCCTGAAAAATTGTATGTTAGTGCAAATAAAAAAAGTATCACGGACAGTACTCAATTTTCTCTGTCAGAAAAGAGGGAAATTTTATATATTCTTGTCAGTTCAACGGGCATGAGTCCCTCCACAGCCCCTTTATTGTACACGGATAATAAAAGAAAAAAAACAACTGTGTCATTACCAGGAGGTTCACTTCCCGCCCGTGAATGTCTCCTCTAAGTAGGGTAAAGATAATGATGCATTATCTAGTACAAGGGCGCCAAAAGCGAACAAGTGACCAGGTCTTCCAGCACGGTGGCTCAATTCAGGCCAGTGTCTCCTGGTTAGACAGGTGAGGGATATCTCAGCCAGAAGAGGAGAGGAATGCTGCAAACAAACAGTCATGTGGTTGAGATTCCCCAGTGTAACGGAGCAGAATTAAAGGAGGGGGGGCGAAGAGGGGGGGGGAAGCCCGTCCAAGCTGAAGTATTAATCAGGGTGCACATACGTTACCGGGCCTGGGGAAGACCGTCCAGCCACTGTGAGGTGTCTTCCGGTGAAGTGAAATAGCGGGTGGATTCTCCATCAATCACCCGAAGCCGGGCTGGGAACAACATACTATATTTCAGCCCTTTAGTACGAAGTTGTGCCTTGACATGACCAAAGGTTCTTCTAAGTCTCTGTGTATCAATGGAGTAATCAGGGAACAGCATAAGTTTTGCGTTGTCGAAACGCAGTTCCCCAACTTTGCGGGCTTCACGGAGTGCCAGGTCCCGGTCCCGGAAGTTCAGAAGCCAGAATATGAAGGTGCGTGGGGGGGCTCCAGGTTGGCCTCACACAGGTGGCATTCTGTGGGCTCTATCAACAACAAAATGCGGGGAGAACTGGGCCTGCGGAAGGAGGGTGCGGAGTAGGTGCTCCGTGAAGGCCATGGGGTCCTGACCTTCAGCACCCTCTGGCAGCCCCACGACCCTCAAATTATTTCGTCGGCTCCTGTTCTCGCTGTCCTCCGCTCTAGATTCCAGGGCCTTCACCTTAACTTGCAGGGAATGGATGGATGCTCTGTGGTCCCAGATGGAGTCTTCCGCGTCCCCCACTCTGCGCTCAGCCTCTCCCATCCGCCCCCGCATCTTGTCCATGTCCCTCCGCAACAGCCCGAAATCCATTTGGAGGGTGTCAATTTTTGCCGCCAGGGTCATTTGGCATCCAGAGATCGCCTGCATCAATGCCTGAAAGCGATCCTCCTCCGCCGTCGCTGGATCCGCCATATTGGTTTGAGACGCCATGTGCATGTGGGCTGTTTCTGCAGCTGTGGAGATGTTTTAGTAACTGGTCCACCCTTCCTTCCCGAACCGGATTTGCCCCTTCTCATGCCCTATCGTCCCCAGGTGCCTGTAGGGTTGAATATCAGAGCATATCCCAAATTTCTGGATTTTTAAGTCAAGTGGGAGCGGAGCTCCGCTTGAACACATCTGCTCAGGCCGCCAGCTCGACCACGCCCCCCCCCCACATCAGGGCACATTACATGAACATGAGAGCAGGGCACATTAAATGGGAGCAGGGAACATTACATGGGAGCACAGCACATCAGGGCACATTACATGAGAGCAGGGCACATTACATGGGAGCAGGGTACATTACATGGGAGAGAGCACATCGGGGCACATTACATGAGAGCAGGGCACATTATATGGGAGCAGGGTACATTACATGGGAGCAGAGCACATCAGGGCACATTACATAAGAGCAGGGCACATTACATGAGAGCAGGGTACATTACATGGGAGCAGAGCACATCGGGGCACATTACATGAGAGCAGGGCACATTACATGAGAGTTGGGCACATTACATGGGGACAGAGCACATTACAGAAGAGCAGGTCGCATTACATGACAACAGAGAACGTTACATGGGATCAGGGAACATTACATGACAACAGGGCACATTACAGGAGAGCAGAGCTCATTACATGACAGCAGGGCACATTACATAGGAGAAGGGCACAATAAGTAGGAGCAGGGCACATTACACGGGAGTAGAGCACATTACATGACAACAGGGCAATTCTGTTCACTTGTTGTCAAGTAACCCACCATAAAGAAAACCTCATACTACCATTATTATTGTCATCCTGCTCTCTTATCTATCCTTTAAACCCTGTGCTGAGAGTGATAGGTAGGGCTGTTCATTAGACATATAATAGCGCAGAGCTCTGCCTTTCTATTATATCCTAGTTTCAAACTCCTTACCCACTTCAAAGGAGCACTGACCACCACAGCTGCCATAATTTAAGGTTGAGCATTATATATTATTATATATTATAATAATGTGTGATAAAGGCAGCCAATTCCTCGTTGTTGTCCTTCCCATGGCCCGCCTCCTGGGAGGAAGTCACTGATCTCACTGTACTGCCAGCTACCTGCATATTCCCTATTGTATACTCCCTACTATATTCATCCTTGCCAGCCTCGTCATTACCTTCTCCTGTACAAATGGCTTTCTACACAACATTCTTTGCCACATCCCGCGTCTGAACACCCGGTTGAGAAACCCTGCTGTAGACTTGTGGGGACATGGCTGTCCTTCTCACTATTTAATCTTGTTAGTGGTTTGTATGGGTTTGTAATACATCTCTATATATTTGCCAATGGAAATGCATTAGACATTTGTATTGTCTTTATTAGGCAGGCCATAGATGATGCGTGGTTGCAGGAAAGAAAATCGCTTGATTCCCCCCACCAACACAGTCAGTGTTAATGAGGAAATCCCTCCTGCGGAGCTATTGCGTTCACCCGGTAGGGTTGGTGTTGTGGTAGCACTGAGCCATCCCTGTAGGGGGAACAGTGATTATTGCACCACTGGTAATAACTGCCTCCCGAAAATCCAACATGCTGCTTGTGCCTAAGTCGATCAATGGATCGACTTGGGTACAATCAGCCTGCCCATAGATGGTTTGAATCTTGTCTGTACCCTGCTGAACCGGCTGAGATTCAAACCATCTTTGGCCGGCATAATGCCTTCTTGTGCTTTTAAATACTCTATAAAACAAAACATTTAAATAATAATACAAGTATTATAATCAGCCTATAAACATTGCACTAAATATATTTGCACAGAGTCCCACATTACAATACAGAAACTTTCCTATATTTAACCTAACCTAGAAAGTTAAATCTAATATCTATTGTTAATGCTCTATCTTCCTCTTCTCTATGCAGTAGCTGCTAGCTCTTTTGTTATACGATATAGTTTTTACATTGTTCCTTTTATACAAACATGTACATTTGTAAAAAGAATCTATAATGATATTCCTATCCTTTCATAGCTTATGCTCAGGTAGTGTGTTTTCAGTATTACCTTAGCAGTCCAGAGTCTTCTGATCTAATGAGCTGCACTGTGATCTGCCTCTTAGACAAAAGTAGCTTTAAACCTTTGAACCTAACCAGGAAAAAAGACAAACAGGGATCTGATTATAGTCATTCAATATCGCCCCCTGGTGGATCACTTCTACATTGTTTTAAATGTCTGTTATGTATGTTTTTACATTATATTATATTCCTACAAAGAAAACCGAGTATATTTTTTTCAACATCAAAAATGTTTTATTTAAAGGAGAAGTAGGTCCAAAGCTCTTAACAAGACAAGACAAGTGGGAATCTGCAATCACTAGCACTAATAAATAGCTATAGTAACTGTGGCACACACTTGAGGTAACCGTTCTAGATACTCTTGAACTAGCAAACTCAGTAACATTAGTGGTACAGGTAAAATTAAAGTAACGTTGGCTGCCCACAGTATCTCTCAGTACTGCATTTATCAAACAGACATAAGCAGGGCCATCTTAAATATTGATTGGACCCTGGGCAAACATTTTCTTGGTGACTCCCGAATCCACTTGTCAACTATTTTCAGGCAGTGTAGGCTCAAGGGGCAGCTGCCTTGGGCCCCACAACAATGACTGGGCCCGGGGCAGCAGCCCCTTTTGCCCTGCCTTAAAGACGGCCCTGGGCATACGACCTACATTAGCGGGTGCTGCATCCGCAAGAGGGAAGGCTGACTGGCGGAGTCGCAGCACATTGGCTCTTGAGGATAATGAACAGAACCTATGTGGTGATTTTTCCGGATGGTGGACAGAAGAGAATACAGTGATGTCCCTAAGCTATTCCCTCCTAATGTAAAAAACTTTCCCTAAGGCTAAATCACTGTCCCTGACAAACTTGGTCTCTCTCCCTAGTCTTGCCACTCACAGAATGTTTGCCAACCCCAGCAGGGCACTGCTATTTATCCACTTGCTTACTGAGCACTTAAACCCCCTTTCTGCCCAGACCAATTTTCAGTTTTTAGCACTGTCACTCTTTGAATGACAATTGCGCGGTCATACAACACTGTACCCATATAACATTTTTATTATTTTTTCACACAAATAGAGCTTTCTTTTGGTGGTATTTAATCACTACTGGGGTTTTTAATTTTTTTGCTAAACAAACAAAAGACCGATAATTAGAAAAAAAAACAAATTAATTTTTCTCCTTCACTGATGTGCACTGATGAGGCTGCATTGATGAGGCAGCACTGGTGGGCGCTGATGAGGCTGCACTGAAGGACACTGATAGGTGGCACTGATGGGCACTGATAGGCAGCACTGATAGGTACTGGTAGGTGACACTGATAGGCAGCACTGATAGGTGGCACTGATTGGCAGAACTGATAGGTGACACTGGTGGGCATTGATATGTAGCACTGGCACAGGTGGGCACTGCTTAGCAGCAGTGGGTGTCGGTGTGCGGGACAGATGTCCCGTTTACACAAGGCAGTAATCTGCTTTTTTTTTGATTGCCGACTTCTGTTTACATCATGTGATCAGCTCTCATTGGCTGACAGCTGATCACGTGGTAAAGGGCTGGGATCGGACCCTTACTCCGATTTGTGATCAGCCGAGTCTCATGGATTCGCTGATCACAGAGCGAGCTGCCCTTGCTGCCAGCGTCTGCGCGCCCCGCAGCACATACACGGGAGGACGTACATGGATGCCCTCCCAGCAATTTAGGCGCGCACTGTAGCTGTCTTTAAGCTATAGCATGGGCAGGAAGAGGTTAGTAGTGCTGCCCACACTAAAGATGGCCATCAAAGGTCACTCAGGGCTGCAGTGTCCAATCAGACCACAGTTCCATTGATGCCCCCTATGAAGTCTGCAGAAGAACTGTGTTCCTCCAAGCCTCCACTTCCACATGCACAGCAGCAAATCAATACAGCACCACCTACAGCATGGAGAATAAACTACAGCTGTCTACAAATATGTGTTACTAGGGATTGGAAGAATAAGTCTCTCTACACAACAGTGCACATCATGCCCTGTGCTGCGGTGCGCCGAGTTAAGAAAAAGAGTCATTTTGGATTTACAGACTATTACTGTTTGTTGGCATCCCATTATTGCAATGCATGTTATCTTGCAGCATAACAAGTGTTGATGCGCTTGACTTTTTGCAATGCATCAACCCAGAGAAATGTGGATGGAGAGCTATGGATGGCTGAAAAACTGACAGGCGGACCCGATCGGACAGCCTATGGGAAACCAGCTTTAGGGTCTGAATCATTCTTTCAACCAATGTATCCAGAACTGAAATGCTGACCTCCCCACTCTGATTCAGTAGTATTTATACAGTATCTCAGTTTGGAAAAAGGTATGCTCTCTGAAACTATTTTCCTTGCAACACCACATCTCAGATATTCACTTGACTTGAGTTTGCAACAACAGCGCAAGATGTTTTATCTGGTAATTCAAGAACTTTGGGATGTTTGAAATATGGCCCACAGAAAGAATGCATGGTTAGCTTGTGCTGTAATGGTCCAGGCATGTCACTTGTCATTTTGCCTGGCTGGTCTATTTGGTTACCAAGAGTGAATGACCAAGTGGTCTTAAAAGCTTTAGATTAGGAGGTGTTTTATTCTGTTACACCACCATTATGCAGTGCAGTTTTAATTGTGTTTTTACAGTATTTGTTCCTTCTACTCAGGTGTGTAAGTTCAGAACATCTTTGTTCAGTAGAGTACATGGAGAATACTCGTCCAGATGATCCTTGCCATTATCTCCAGATTTTTTGGTGTTAACTGTACTGGAAATATGAACTAAGTTTGGATGTATCAGCTTGTTTGGATGGGTCATAAAATATCAAAATACATATGTTTGTCAGAATAGACATTTGGAAGATTTAGAGCATTGTCTTTCTCTTATTCCCTTGGACACAGAATGTCTTTTTAAAGTAGCATTCCAAATTGTGTACTCAGAGATACTTCATGGTTATTATTAGTGGTGTAGGCACAAGGTTTTCAGAAGTTGCAGATGCAACCAAACACCTAATGAAGGGGTCACTTTAGGACCCCTTTCATTATGGAATATTATTGTTGGATATTATTTGAACATCCCAAAAATAAAGGGGTAAGATTTTGCACCAGTCATGTGTAATGCATTAGCATGCAGTATGGAAACAAAAGTGTAGGTCAGTGGTTCTCAACCCTGTCCTCAAGTACCCCCAACAGGCCATGTTTGCAGGTTTTCCTTTATCTTCCACAAGGGTTTCAAATCAGAGTCAATGGCTTGGTCTTTTGGACAGCTATTTTATCTAAGAGAAATTCCCAAAATATGGCCTGTTGGGGGTACATGAGGACAGGGTTGAGAACCACTTGTGTAGGTTACCAACCTAAGGAGCATTAGCATAGGTGCATGCTCTTCAGCAGTGCCTATTGAAAATATTCTAATATTATACTACCCCCTTTCAATCACTCGCCCTGTATCACTTTATTTGGGTATTTGATTATTAAAAGAGAAATATGGGGTTTGCTTGCTTTTTCTGAAAAATACTTACCTAGGTGAATGCATCATCGGTCCGATGTTGCATCTGTCCCCCATCGGCTCTAACACTGAGAACTGAGTGATCAAACATTGCCTAATGCTTGAATCTCAGAGCTCCCTGAGCAGAGAGCTAGTAACTGTCAGCCACCAGCTCTCTGCTCTGCCCCCCTGCGCTCACTTGAGTGCTGGGCTGTGGAGGGTGCAGGGGCGGCCGCCACAGGCTCTCAGTGGCTTGCTGAGAGCCTGATCCGGGTGCAGGTCCAGGCATGTGGGCAGATCTCAACTTCATTGTCGCGATCTTGCCCGAACCTGGTCCAACTCTGTGACGTCAGCCCGCTGTCTACTGAAAATGGGTCACAGGAGTGCTGAATGAACAATCCCCCACCACTTTAAAGGTGTGGGATTGAACTTATGTCCTCTCTAAGGTGTAATAAAAACACACTTGCAAAGCTCACTCATCATTCGATCCCAGCAGAGAAACTGCCTCATGTCACCGGGGTACATTTATCCAGCCTGAATGATGAGGGACACTGGGGTGGATCTCAAGACACCCGGGGCAACCATATTGGGCAGTCTAACCCCTATTGTAATGTTACTTATCTGCGTTTATGTGGTTCTTTTGCTTTTAAATGTAACAAAGTAATGTTCCAATGCTATTGTAAATGTATTGTGCTCTCTCTTGTATTTCCTACTGCTGTTTCTATGTCTTGAATGATGAGTTGGTAAAGTACTAATAAAGTTTCTTATGGATTAAAAATACACTTGCCAGCAGACATTTCCTCATATAGGATGGTAAAGATTTGTTTGGCACTCCATTTACATTTTACATTGTGTAACAAGGCTCATTCTAGCTGCAATGTGCACGCTTAATTAATACATTATCATAGGTAATACTTCTTGCAAGAAGTTCCCTTTTTCTGCCACAAGATGGAGCTTGGCGGATTCCGATTCATCTTCAGTTAAAGAGGAGTTCCACCCAGGGGGCCGGTTAAAAAAAAAAAAAAAAAATTAAAAGTCAGCAGCTACAAATACTGCAGCTGCTGACTTTTAATTGGACACTTACCTGTCCCTGGGTCCAGCGATGTGGGGGATCGAAGCCCCGCTCGTCTCCCCCTCCGTTCAGCGGCACTGGCATTACAACTGTGGGCGCCGGGCTGTGGCTTCACAGCCTGGCACCCACTGCGCATGCTCAAGTGGTGCCGCGCACCGTGATTGGCCTCTCAGTCACCTGGGACCTGTAATGGGTCCCAGATGATTGAAAGGAGGGAGGGAGCAGAGCAATATATATATATATATATATATATATATATATATATATATATATATATATATATATATATATATCCAAATGATTTTTTATGTATTTTTGTTTTTTTGGGTGGAACCCCACTTAAAGAGCATTGCACTCTAGGAATTGTGGTCCCAAACAAAAGGAACTCCATTACTAAACAGACACAGGAAACTTCAAATTCCAGCGTGGCTGTGTGCAGGAGGGGTCATAAATTAGAAAGCTGAAGAAACTAGAGGGAAGTCTGAGAAAGAGATGGGATAAAGAAAAGGGAGGAAGATACAGGAAAAGAATGTTTTATAGTAGAGACATTGGGGTTGATTTACTAAAACTGTAGAGTGCAAAATCTGGTGCAGCTGTGCAGTGCATGGTAGCCAATCAGCTTCTAACTTCAGCTTGTTAAGTTAAGCTTTGACAAAAAAAAAAAAACTAGAAGCTGATTGATTTCTATGAAGAGCTGCACCAGATTTTGCACTCTCCAGTTTTAGTAAATCAACCCAAGTGTCTGTCAGTTCTGGAGAACTGGTAAAGCTGCTGCAATCTTCCAAGTCAAGTGAGTCTGTGTCAGAATTGTAACCCTAAACATCTGAGATATCTCTGACATTATACAGTGCATCCAGATAGTATTCACAGTGCTTCACTTTTTCCACATTTTGTTATGTTACAGCCTTATTCCAAAATGGAATAAATTCATTATTTTCCTCAAAATTCTACAAACAATACCCCATAATGACAAGTGAAAGAAGTTTGTTTGAAATCTCTGAATACTCTTCTCTTTTACAGAGAAACGCCGGAGCTCTGTCAGAGTGACCATTGGGTTCTTGGTCACCTCTGTGACTATGGCCCTTCTCTCCTGATCGCTCAGTTTGGCTGGACGGCCCGCTCTAATGCCCCGAACACGGTTGGATTTTCCAATGGAAAATTTTCAATGGGAGCTTGTTGTCAGAAATTCCGACCATGTGTAGGCTCCATCGGACATTTTCCATCGGAATTTCCGTCACACAAAATTTGAAATCTGGATCTCAAAATCCGTTATCGTAAATTCCGATCGTGTGTACATAATTCCGACGCACAAAGTTCCACGCATGCTCGGAATCAAGCAGAAGAGTCGCAATGGCTATTGAACTTCATTTTTCTCGGCTCGTCGTACATGTTGTACGTCACCGCGTTCTTTACGTTCGGAATTTCCAACAAGATTTGTGTGACCATGTGTATGCAAGACAAGTTTGAGCCAACATCCGTTGGAAAATGGATTTTGTTGTCGGAATGTCCGATCGTGTGTACGCGGCATAAGAAGAGTCCTGGTGGTTCCAAACTTCTTCCATTTATGAATGATGGAGGCTACTGTGCTCATTGGAAGCTTCAATGCTGCAGACATTTTTCTTTACCCTTCCGCAGATCTGTGCCTTGCTACAATCCTGTCTAGGCGGTCTAAAGGCAACTCCTTGGACTTCATGGCTTGGTTTGTACTCTATGCACTGTTAACTTTTGGACCTTATATACCCTGTTTCCCTGAAAATAAGACCTAGCGTGATTGTCGATGATGGCTGCAATATAAGCCCTACCCCCCAAATAAGCCCTACCCTGTTTCCCCAAAAATAAGCTCTACCCTGAAAATAAGACCTACAAGGACTTTAGGGCTTATTTGGGGGGGTAGGGCTTATATTGCAGCCATCACCGACAATCACGCTAAGTCTTATTTTCGGGGAAACAGGGTAAACAGTTGTGTGCCTTTCCAAATCATGTCCAATCAACTGAATTTACCAGAGGTGGACACCAATCAAGTTGAAGAAACATCTCAAGGATGATCAGTGGAAACAGGATGCACCTGAGATCAATTTTGAGTGTCATGGCAAAGACTGTGAATACTTATGTACATGTGATTTTTTTTTCATTTTTTATTTTTAATAAATTTGAAAAGATTTCAAACAAACTTCTTTCACTTTTCATTATGGGGTATTGTTTGTAGAATTTTGAGGAAAATAATGAATTTAATCCATTTTGGAATAAGGCTGTGACATATAAAAATGTGGAAAAAGTGAAGCGCTGTGAATACTTTCCGGATACACTGTACCTCTGGTAATTAACCCCTTCTGGACACTTCTCCACTCAGTGCCGTTAGGAAATGAGTGTACTACAACCCATTCCTTTGTTGCAGAAACTATTCCCTCTAGTGTGCCCACTTCTTTAACTGGTTCCTGACCGGCTCACGTAGATATACTGTGGCACAATGGCTGTCCTGGAGGAAACCCATATGATTACAGCTTTCCCTTTAGAATCCACCAGAGGGGCGCACGCCCGCTGCACAGCGGGGACCCGATGCATGTGGCTGGTGGGCATGATCACTGTCGGACGTGCACGAGAGCCAGCACAGGGATTTGTGTGTGTGAACACACAAATACCTGTTCTGTCAGGGGAGAGGAGACATATTGTTTGTTCCTACTAAGTAGGAACAACGATATGTCTCCTCCCCCAGTCAGTCCTATCCCCATACAGTTAGAACACACTGAGGGAACACACATTTAACTCCTTGGTCGTCCCCTAGTGTTAAACCCTTCCCTGTCAGTGACATTTACACTGTAATCAGTGTATTTTCATGGCACTTATTGCTGTATAAATGTCAATGATCCCAAAAATGTGTCAAAAGTGTCCGATCTGTCCGTCGCAATGTCGCAGATTACCGTCATTACTAGTATAAAAATACCATAAATCTTTCCCATAGTTTGTAGACGCTATAACTTTTGCGCAAATCAATCAATATATGCTTACTGCGATTTTTGTTTACCAAAAATATGTAGAATATATATTGGCCTAAACTGATGAAGAAATTTCGTTTTTTAAAAACATTTTCTGGGGATATTATAGCAAAAAGTAAAAAATATTGTTTTTTTTTTCAAAGTTGTCGCTCTTTTTTTGTTTATAACACAAAAAATAAAAACCGCAGAAGTGATCAAATACCACCAAAAGGAAGCTCTATTTGTGGGAAAAAAAAGGATGCAAATTTCATTTGGGTACAGCATTGCATGACTGCGCAATTGTTGGTTAAAGCGACGCAGTGCCAAATTGTAAAAAGTGCTCTGGTCAGGAAGGGGGTAAAATCTTTTGGGGCTGAAGTTGTTAAGAGCTCCAACGGCCAGCAGAAGACTTAATTTAAAAGGATTTTTTTCCCCACAATCATACTTACCTAGGTGGATGCAGCATCTGTCCCCGGCGCCTCCACACTGAGAACCGAGCGATCGAACATTGCCGATTGCTCGGTTTTCAGAGCTCCGTGAGTAGAGAGCTGTAGACTGTCAGTCACAGCTCTCTGCCCTCCCCCCTCCTCGCTCATTGGAGCGCTGAACTGTGGAGGGGGCGGAGCGGCTGTCTCAGGCTCTCAGGGGCTTGCTGAGAGGCTGAGCCTGGTGTCAGTCCAGGCACCTGGCGGATCCAGACTCTGTGGTCGTGATGACGTGGTGCCTGGACTGACATTGGTGACATCAGCAGAGAGAGGACATCAGCCAACTCTCTGCTGAAAATAGGTCACAGGAGTACAAACTCCTGTGATCCATAGGAGAAGTACAGCCAAACGCTTTGGCTGGACTTCTCCTTTAAGGACTGTGCTAGAGTACCTGTTATCCCGCATAGCCAAGAGTTTATTATTACCTTTCTACAATTTAATTCAAGCCTAGGCCTAGCTTCCTAACCACAAGTGACTCTAGGCCATTATTTTCTTAATACCAATTTTACTGTCATCTTAAGCCTCGTACACACGCTTAGATTTTCAGGTGACAGAAAGTCCGTTTTTTTGTGGCATGCTAGTCTCATGTTGAAAGTGAAGAGGTTATTAACAATACAAACATTTTTTTACAACGTCAGAAGTGATGTAATGTGTTGAATAGTTTTGTATGTATTCTTTCATTTCTGAGCATGCGTAGTCTTGCTCTTACGATTTTTTCGTACGAAAACCGTACTAATGAAATGAAAATCGGACGTTGAGTTCACAGCTGACAAAAATTTTATAGTCTGCACATCCAGCTTTAGTTTGAATAAAAAGCGAAATCGGCCATCGAAAGCACCGTACTAACGATCCGAAAATCGGCAGACAGCTCGTCGTACAAATTTTTAAATCCGATTTTCTTATCTTGTGTACGGGCCTTTAGGCTGTCCATTTTAAGTGGGAAAAGCTATAGTTTATGCTGACCTTACCAGAGTTTAAAGTGGACAGCTACTATATTGTTTGATAATTAGAACTGTATATGTCAAAAAGTGTTCCACATTGCAAAATCCTGTTTTTTTGGGAATATTCAATTTCTCCATATATTTTGTGCTTCCACTCCAAAATCTCGAGTCTCATTTCAGGATGACCCTAAGGTACTAACCAAAAGCTACCAGTCTTTGTCTATTGATGTGTATCAGAGGTACAATGATCTTTGTAGAGGTCAAGGCAAGAACAGAGGACCCAATACAACCAGTGGCTCATGCAGGGGTAGTGCTACAATTGTTATGTTAAGTATCTCTTTTAGGCTGTCTGACAGATGTTCTGTTAGTATTTCTCTGTATATATGAATCTATTTCTCACCATCTCTTCATTAGCCAATGTATGTCAGCTTGTGTCCATAGTAATTGTGACTACTGTAGTAGAAAAAAAATACAGAAAACCTCGACAGAGAACATACAGTACATTTTTATGGTTTATTGGGTAAGTTAAAGTGATTGCAAAGTCTCGTTTTTTTTCTACAACAAAAATAACAAACAAGTTATACTTACCTGCTCTGTTGTAGTGGATTTGCACAGAGAAGCCCAGATCCTCCTCTTCTCAGGTCCCTCTTCTGTGATCTTGGTCCCTCCCTCCTGTTGAGTGCACCCACAGCAAGCAGCGTGCTATGGGGGCACCCAAGCCAAGCTGCAGCTCCATGTGTCCATTCAGATATGGAGCTGTGGTTCGGCCCCACGCCCTCTCTCTCCTGCTTGGATAACTGATTTTGATGGACAACTGCAGGAGCCAATGGCACCGCTGCTGTGTCTCAGCCATTTAGGCTACTTCTGGGATTGGAAGCTGCAGCCATCGCCGCCTCCTGCTTCTGCTTTGCTCCCCTGTCACCGAACAGTCAGTTCGTGGCCACCACTGGTGGATGTCACAAGGGTGCAGTCCCCACCCCCTTTGCAACCACAATGAAAGAAAAAAGGGGAGAAATGGGATCAGCGCCACACTGCCTGACCTACTGGGCTGAGAGCTCAGGAGAAGGTAACCTGCAGCAGAAAATGTCCTAGGAGACTAGACTATTAATAATTGCAAACAAACATGCATACAGTGCAGTGGAAAACCTTGTCCTAATGACTCAAAAGATCCTGTGGGATCCCAATGGCATAAGAAAGTCACATTGATTGATTGAGCACACTTATAATATAAATCAGGATCTCATCCAATGGTGGCCCATAATGCAGACACATGGATTCCAATGGGTTTTTTTTTTTTGAAGCACGTGATTAAAGCCAGAGTCTCTAATAAAAAAAGGGTGGGCTTGGGGCGCAGAGCCCACCCAGTTGTGTGACAATAGCGAATGAATATTCGCTATTGTAACACTGATTCTCCTCCCGGACAATCAGGAAGTGGGTCTTGAGACCTGTTTCCTGATTGGCCGAAAAAAAGAAGCAATCTTACTGGCCAAGGAGGAGGGAGGAGACGCACGCCCTCCGTGATACAGGGAAAGCCGGAGCCCGGAGGAAAGCACTGCCCACGCCATAGATGGGGTAAGTGTGGGGATGTTAACCCGACCGACCGGGGGTGGGTGCAACTGACCTGAAACCCATCCACCCACCGGGGGGGGGGGTGGGGGGTGCAGGAGACCCAACCGGGGGGGTGGCTGTGGGTGCATTGTTTGCCACCCCCCCAAAAAAAAAACAAAAAAAAAAAAACACGCCACTGATCTCATCCAGACAGCTCTAAAGTAGTATAAATCAAACACAAAATACACATAAACAATACACAAACTACACATTAAATACTGTGACAAGTGTGTAAGACAATCAATAAGCATAAATCCAATGCTGTTGCAATGTAAGTGCAAAAAACTCCCAAAAAATGTGATAATTAACAAATGCACTATATTGAAAACAGAAAATTTGATTTGATAAAATAAGAGGAGTTCATATGAAGGTGTATAATCCTAAAGCAGGGTAAAAAAGGAGAACAAAGTCCCACAGGCAATGATAAAAATATAGGAAGGACTTCTCAAGCCATCACCTTCAAATGTATAAAGTGTTACTAAACCTACAACAGTAAAATCAGTCTGTATATGCAGTAAGGCATTCTTGTTATACTCACTGTGGAACTTAAGGAGTTAATCCTCCACATTATGTAAAAAGGTTGTTTGACCCCGTCTTCTCTGATCCTCCCCTTCTTTTACTGTCCCTAATCCATCTCCTGATAGCACAGAGCTGTGGAGGCACTCTGCACATGCTCAGTGTGGTGTGTATTGCTAGAGAGTTTTTTTTTTTTTTTGGGAGGGTGCATGTGATCAGCACAGGGCCAATCAGCACTGTCCAGACAGAGTGCCAGGGGTTATGAAGCCCCATAGGATGGTCAGAGGAGAATGAAAACTCCTACACACTTTAAACAGTGTTTGACCGGACACTGATAGAAGAAGTCACAAGACTGCTATATACTGCTGATGAGAAAAGGTATTAACAGTTTATATTTACTAACATAAATGCATTTCCATGTTCTGTGTAATGTGGGAGATCAGATATAGCGAATGCAGGGTCCTGGGTTTAGTAACAATTTAAAGGTCTCCCAGGGGTCTATAGTCACACACATGCTTACCAGATTTTATGACTGGTAATTTGGAATTCCCCCACGGAAAAAGACACTCTTCCAACCTTCCCTCCTTCACAGGAAATGTCAGGAATTTAGCTGGTTAGCTATCATCACATGCATTCACAGCATACAAAGGAACCACTAATCTACTGGGAATATACTCAGCAGGACCGGTGTGCATATAATAGAAATAATGCTCCACATAGTGTAAACCTGCTCATAAAAAGACATTTATTAAGGCGTAAAAAAATTACAAATGCCAAGAGGTGCCACAATATGTCTCTGAACACTGTGGTATGGGATTCCAGCAACAACTATGGCCACCATTCCCTCGCGTATGTGCAGTAGCAGGTGTTGGGCTCAGCCCTACTGTTTTTATCACAGATGTCATCAGGGGGACAGCCACACACCTTAACAGCACAGATTATATAGACACATCCAACCAAGACGGATCATGTTCATTGGATAAGACAGATGTCAAACAATAAAATCTAGACCAATGCTATTCAGGGCCAACAAATATACTAGGAAGCACTTAACCAAGCATATCCCTCACTCAAGAGTGTGCTTTAAAACCCAACATATGTCTATAAGTTATAGCAGTGGTTCTTAACCTCGGTCCTCAAATACCCCTAACAGGCCATGTTTTCAGGTTTTTCTTGATCTTGCACGGGTGCTTTAAATCAGTGTCAATGGCTTGGTAATTTGGACAGCTATTTTATCTAAGAGAAATTCCCAAAACATGGCCTGTTGGGGGTACTTGAGGACCGAGATTGAGAACCACTAGAGTTAGAGGACATTCACAAATGGAAATAAATGCTCAATATCACCATTGTGTGTTAGAGTGATAGAATATAAGCCAATAGTATATTTTGGTAAAAAAACGGTGAGGCATACCCCTCACTCAAGAGTGTGCTCAATAGACCCAACATATGCCTATAAGTTAGAGGGCATTCACAAAGAGAAATACATTCTTGATATCACCATCTTGTGGCAGAGTGATAAAATACAGGACAATGGTATGTTTTGGTAAAAAAAACTAGTTACATCAAACTGTAAATAGCCAGTTTGGCTTCAATCCTTCTTAGTTTAAATGGCTTAGATTCCACTTGGAAGTGGATAATTTGCAAATCTCATAAACCCATATTTTATTTACAATAGAAAACATAGTAAATGTTTAATCTGAGAAAATAAGGTAATTTTGAATTTGATGGCAGGAACACATCACATAAATGAGCTTTGGCCGTGAAGATGGCAGCATTTCTGGATCATGTTCAGATATGACTTGCTCTTTGCATGATAGAGCTTTACCTTGCATTTTTCAATAGCACAGTGAACTGTGTTCACAAACTGTGTTTGGAAGTATTCCTGAGCCCATGCACTATTGTCCATCACAGAATCTTGCCTGTTTTAATGCAGTGCCTTCTGAAGGCCCAAAGATCACGGGCATCCAATATTGCGTTTCTTCCTTGTCCCTAGAGGTTTCTCCAGATTCTCAGAATCTTTTGATGATATTATGTATGGTAGATGATGATATAATTAAAGTCTTTGCAATTTGACATTAAGTAACATTATTCTGATTTTGACCATTTTTGCGACAGCTTTTTGTTGCCCTGTCCCAACTTTGCTAACATCAATTTTAAATCTTTTTTTTCTTTTCCCCTAAAATGGTATATTTTCTCAGTTTAAACATTTGATATGTTTTCTATTTTCTATTGTGAATAAAATATGGGTTTATGAGATTTGCAAATCATTGCTTTCTGTTTTTATGTATATTTTACACAGCGTCCCAACTTAATTGGAATTGGCGTTGTAGCTGGCCAAATGGCCCAGCCAGTATCCGAGCTGAGTTGTGTGCATTCATAGATGTGTGCTTTCATAGCCTCAGGTGATACACAAAGAGTAATCAAGTCCTCTTACATAGGTTGTACCTGTTTATATGCAGCCTCCTAAAGCACACAGGATTTCTCTTCTACAGAAGATAGGGGGGCAGGGATCTGATATAAAACAATGCACAGCAAAGAGCACAGAGCTGAGTGTAAGTGGAGGGAAAGGACTTCCTCTACACAGTCTCAATGGGAAAACCATGCACAGCTGATGTTGTCAATCACCTGCTGTGTGCTGAAGGGGGGGCACTATGTGCTTTGGATAGAGGCTAGCACATACTATTGAGGAATATGCTTTGGTAATTTTTTATTGGGTCAGAGGGTTACAACCACTTTAACGCTGTCCGTTTATACAACACACTTTACTGCTTTATTTTTAATCCATAATAAAATAATGTACAGTACCACTATGTATTTCCTTTAAGAATGTGGAATGTATTTTTAATCATTTGTTGGATGTTGATCTACATGAAAATAAAAAGCTTGATCAAACACTTTCAGCTTTTAAATATACAATTTCTGTGGATTTTATGTTATTTTGTAACAAGCATATTTTTGTGGGTGTCTACAGGCGTCTCTTTATCCATTCTGCAATTGCTGGGATTTCTTTTACTTTTCCTTTAAGAGCCATCAGCTTTGGGTAATCTTTTGCAAAGCCAGGTACATAAAAGTCAACACTATCACTGCAGATATCCCAGAAAAAGTCAGCCCATGTTACCTGTCGAGAAAACAGATCTATATTATTTTTAATTATTTACGAGGAATATAAAATACTATTTTAAACATTTTAGCTTGAAACCACCACTCGCCTTAGCTGATCCTAGTATGGATGCTCCTTGGGCCATGCCCCCTGACATGTTTTACCCCCATACCGGGCCTTAATCATAGGGATATTTTTAACATTTTTTTTAGGCAAGCATAAACACTTGCCGACCACCCCATGTATATGTACTGTGTGCGGCGGCTTTCCTGTACGAAATCACGTACCTGTACGTGAATTAACTCTTCGAATCTGTGGTGCACATGCGCGCTGCCGGTGACCAGCTTCCGCTGTTATTGGACACAGCTTGAGCCAATCAGCAGGTCCAATGGACCCGAAGTCCGCTGGGACCCGCCAATCATTCCCGAGAGAGGCAGAACAGCGGTCTGCCTATGTAAACAAGGCACCATTCTGTGACAGGGGAAGATAGAGATCTTGTGTTTCTGCTAAGCAGGAACACAGATCTCTATCTTTCCACAGTTAAAGCACCTCCCACACAGTTAGAAAGCACTCCCTAGAGACACATTTAACACTGTTGATCGCCCCTGTTAGCCCCCTTCCCAGCCAGTGTCATTAGTACAGAGACAGTGCATATTTTTTAGCACTGATCACTGTATTAGTGTCACTGGTCCCCAGAAGTGTCACTTAGTGTTCAATTTGTCCACCACAGTATTGCAGTCCCTCTATAAGACGCTGATCACTGTAATTACTAGTAAAAAAATTTAAAAATTCCATAAAAATATCTCAAAGTATGTAGACGATATAACTTTTGCGCAAACCAATCATTATAAGCTTATTGGGAGTTTTTTGGGTTTTTTTACAAAAAATATGTAGCAGAATACACATTGGCCTAAACTGATGCAGAAATTTAATTTTTTACATTTTTTTATTGTATGCATTTTATAGCAGAAAGTAAAAAATATAGTTTTTTCTTCATAATTGTCGCTCTTTTTTTGTTTACAGGGCAAAAAAATAAAAACTGCAGAGGTGATCAAATACCACCAAAAGAAAGCTTTATTTGTGGGAAAAAGGGACATCCATTTTATTTGTGTACAGCATTGCACTCCCACACAATTGCCCGAGCAGTATTGGTACTGAGGTAATACTCATTACATTGAGAATAGTTTGTCATGGATTCCTAGAGAGAAAATGGTTCTGCAAGCATGGACCTCAACCTATAACTATAGAATGCTTTCATTTGTCCATGAAAATTTTACATGGATAATGAATAAGCAGATGTTAGAAGGCAAATGATTAGATGTCAGTATTACATTGTATATACCTGTATGTTGTGGTAGTTCAGGTGATTATCTAATAGTTTTTTGAAACTATCGATGCCCCCTGCTTAGACCACCGCCTGTGGAAGGGAATTCCCCATCCTTGCTGCTCTTACAGTAAAGAACCCTCTACGTAGTTTATGGTTAAACCTCTTTGCTTCTAATTTTAATGAGTGGCCATGTGTCTTTTTTAACTCTCTTTCATGAAAAAGGTTTATCCCTATTGTGGAGTCACCAGTACAGTATTTGCATATTGAAATCATATCCCCTCTCAAGCGTCTCTTCTCCAGAGAGAATAAGTTCAGTGCTCGCAACCTTTCTTCATAACTAATATCCTCCAGACCCTTTATTAGCTTAGTTGTCATAAAGGTGATACACAAATAATCAGAACCTGGAAAATACTGGTGTAAAACAGATATGCTTACTGAACCTAGAATTTAGAATAATAGTTGCAAGGAATGCCCTGACCTAAACCCACACACACGTCACTGAATATGTTGAGAATGAAACAACTGCAGTGTCAACCAGAATGTCACAAAAAAAAATGATAGCTGCGAGTCCAGTTTCTGACTTTTAAAACCCGTACCAGATTCAAATAACATAAAAGCAGGGATATTGCTCCAACAAGTAAGGTTTTAGGATCCACTCACAGGGAATTTAGCAGTAAACAGTACTGGCCAACCTGCTTTGGGAATTTTCTGTACAATATTTACAGTCTCAAAGACTATGGAAGATTAAAACCTTTTATGTTAGCAGACCAGTTTCAGCTGAGTAAGCACCCTATGCCACATATATCTGAATATTCTTTTAGTTAAAGTGATCCTATAGGGAAAAATCAAACTAAGCATGGCATTGCAAAGCAGGCTTCGTAAAATTCCTGCTCTTATTTTTAACTCCCTTACCACGGGTGAAGCTGGCAAAATTTTAATACAAATTTCAACTTTCTTGTAAAACTTGTAACCAGTTAAGCCAGCTCCTCCTCCCACCATCCCCACCCACATAACAGTATTCAAGTCTAGCAATTGGCTGCTCTGACATGGAGCACTGCATTGTGGGAAGCAGGGAGGCTACAGATGTTTGCTCCATACCCAAAATAATGTACTTGGTGTGCACAGTAAGCCATGACATCAGATTAAAGAAAGGTAAAAGGTAAGAGCAACCATCTTAAGGTGCTATGCAGCACCATGCTTCCTTTTCTTATAAGTGTTTCCTTTAAGACACCTGACTAATTTAATGTATCTTTAATTTTTTTAATACCGTTTACCACTGGGACTCATCCTTGCTGTCAGCCAGCAGGGATGAGTCATTGGTTGCTAAGGTACTGGCACCCACCAGCGTCCTAACAACCAGTAATTTATTTCTGTTGTCAGCAGCAGGTATGAGTCATCAGTTGTTAAGGAGCCTGCACCCACTGGCATCCTAACAATGAGGAGTTAAAAAAAAAAAAAAGTGTGGGGTCCCCTCCAAAATTAATTCATACCATGCCCTTTAGTTTGGTATGGATTTTAAGGGGAACCCCCCAAAATCCATATGAAACCCTTATCCGAGCATACAGGCCAGGATGAAGGGGGGGGAGGGGGAGAAGGTGAACGCTCCCCTGCCTCCTGAACTATACCAGGCCACATACCCTCATTGGGATTTTTTCTACCAAAAACCTGTAGCAGAATACATATTGGCCTAAACTGATTCGATTTTTTTTCCATTTTTTTTTTTTTATTGGATACGTTTTATTAGCAGAAAGTAAGAAATATTGTTTTTTGTTTATAGCGCAAAAAAATTAAAACCGCAGAGGTGATCAAATACAACCAAAAGAAAGCTCTATTTGTGGGAAAAAAAAGGATATACATTTTATTTGGGTACAGCGTTGCACGGCCGCACAATTGTCAGTTAAAGTAACGCAGTGTCGTATCGCAATAAATGGTCTGGTCATGAAGGGGGGTAAACCTTCTGGAGGGCAAGTGATCTTACTAAAAAAATTAAAACCGCTTTTTTATGTATCTTTTTTTGGTCCTGACCAAAAAAAAAAAAAAAAGAAAAAAAAAAAAAAGGAAGAACATTATTAATAAGCATTATCTTCTACTGTATTGCTGGCATTTCAGTAAATGCAGCCTACACAGATTTAAAAGATTTGTTACTTATTGTTCCTTTGGTGTCATGGGTTCAAACAAACCATTCTTTGTACAGATGATATCTTTGGCCCGAGGCCTGCACATAATTATATCTTTTTCTTTCTGTTTCAAGGATATAACTTGTTATCGCACTAAAGAAAAAAGTATAATTTTTCCTAGGCGTAATACATGGGAGATTTTATTCAGGAATTGGGAAGTTATGTTAGTTCTGAAGGAATGAACCCCCTGATAATTCTTTGCTTTGGAGACCTCGGCAGAATTATGTTGATACAATTTAGTTATTTGTCCTGATAAGTCAAGGCTCAACAACACAGCAATCGCCACGCTGTCACGGAAATGAAATGTAAAATTATGGGCTTGTTTGTGCTTTTAGTAGCAATTCTTAAAACACATTTTCTCATGATGGTTTTTGAAGCAAAATAACATTTTAAATTGTAATATAAATTTGTGTTTTTAGAAAAAAACAAAAAAACAAAAAAAAAACAACCAACATTGTTGTAACAAATCAATAAAAATATCAAAGATGTTGAGTATTCTTCCCCTGAAATGTAGAGCCACTTTCTCAACCAATGCAATTTTGGGGTGAAAACAGTGGCAATTATGTAAATGTCGAACATGCCTATGTGTACATGTTGTAATGCATGTCAATCTTGGACCCATACATATGTTGTGTATATTTTGGGGATACTCCCATTAATTTTTAATGGAAAAAATATGTATAGCATCAAGTTGGGGAAAAAATGGGTCAGGTATTTTTCTTTTGGTGCATGGATGTGTACTGAGGATTTATATACCCATGCCTGAGGCCTGTGAGACCATAGTACAGTATACTTACATAATCACCCGCAAACCAATTCTTTTCCCCCAATTCCTTCTCTAAACCAGACAGGATTGCAGGACTATTTTTATCCACATAGTCCTTCATCTAAATAAACAAATCAGACTGATTACATTTAGACATTTATGTCACAAATATGTACAATGAATCATATACTAATTTCAAAATATGCCAGTTCTAAAAGTATGTATATCTTGCTTTAGCCAAGGAAGTTGCCAACTGCCCCCCGTCCACCTTATTGGTCAAGTGATGGGTGGCTATGAGTAGCTGTAGGACAGGGGTCTCCAATCTTTCTAAACAAAAGGCCAGTTTACTATCCTTCAGACTTTAGGTCGGCTGGACTATGGCCAGTGGGAATAGAAAATGCCCCAGCATCAGTGAAAGTAAACAATGCCCCATCATTGGTTTTAGTGGGAGTAATAGTGCCCCGTTGTTGGCATCAGTGGAAGGAATGATGCCCCATTGTTGATATCATTGGGATAAATAGCACTCCATCATTGATGTCTGTGGGAGGAATACTGCCCCACCCAGTGCTGGGACAAGAACATTCAGTGCTCAGGGCAAAGACGCCAAATTTGCACACCCCCCCTTCATTACGTGTGAGCTTCTGAGGAGGAGAGAGAGCACAGCCCGCACCTCCTCCCGGCTCTCTCCTCCTTTCTCTGACACTTCCAGTGCTGGGCTGACAGAAGTAGTGATGCTGCTGTCACTACCACTATCGGCCTTATAGTAGAAGGAACTTAGGGCGCCCCCATCCCTACAATACACGCTACGCCCAGGGCAGTCTCCCCTTCTGCCTACCCCTTGTCCTAACCCTGGCCCCACCACTGGTGTCAGTGGGAGGAATGGTGCCTCATCATTAGTGTCAGTCATGGATGGAATAGTCTCCCAAGAGCTGGACAGGGGCAAGTAAAGGGCCACATCCGGTCAGAGGGCCACAGTTTGGAGACCACTGCTGTAGGAGATGGTAGGAATCAGGCTTTCAAATGAAACTGGCAAATTCCACTTCAGTAAGAGCTAGAAGTTCAGGAAGATGGAACTGGGAGGTGTCTGCTTTTATGTGATGAACAGATTACCAAATTACAAAGCAGAATAGCAGATACAATTTAAAGCAAACTCATGCTTTGCCTATGCAAGGGAAAGCAACACGTTTTCTTTTATCCACACTCCCTGTTAAGGCCTACCTTTGCTTTCCTCCCATGTTGGTCTGTTCAAGGGCAGGAAGCAAAGAAAATACCAGGTAGTTTTGGATATAGCAAAGCATGGGAACCAGCGCTGCCACATGGGAGGATTCCATAACCCTCTGTTCGCTATACCTTGAGCTTCTCAAAGCTTACACATGCCAGCTTTTTCTGCTCCTGCTAGATGAACAGTGAAGTGGAGAGGTAAAGGAAAGATGAGCATGTACTGTTGGGAAGAGGGGATTAAAATAAGTCTGTTGCACTGTATAGGCAAAGCACATGTTTATTTTGAACAAAAAGGAATACAATAGCTGTCTAATAGATAAACACCCTGCACCAAGACATTTTCAGTATAATTTTTTTTTATATATAATGTATGGGTATTACTAGTGTAGCACCCTCTAGGTGGAGTGCTAGCTGTACATAGTTAGTTTTGTAGTGTAGGAAAATTTAGCCTGGCTGAGAGTCAGGCTGGGTTGAATCAGGGTCAGGGTGAGTGACTCCAGGAGGGGTCCAGGAGTCCTGTCCTGGATGCATGGGAGATGGTGTGAAGACAGTGGGAGAGAGTCAGCACATCCTGGAGATCTCCAGGGAGAAGTCAGCCGAGTGGTTGGTGAGTGTGCAGTCGGGGAGGACTGTGGAGAAGTAGCCAGGTGGGTTAGTGAAAGGGTCGGCAGGCAGTGCCTGAAGAGGTGGTGCTGGGATCAGTAGCCACAGGGATGTAAACTGGACACTGTATTTTTGCTACACAACCAAAGGGTCCCAAGGTCCCTATATGTAAAAGGGCTTTTGCTACAAGATCTCACTGGTGCCTTTTTGCCAGATAAACTATCAGTGTGCAGGCTAGGATTCTGCAAGCAAGTGTGCTGACGGAAGCTGAGGAGTGTGTATATAGACTGTATATAGAAGAGTTGTCCTTGAAGAGTTCTTTAAAGTCAAGTGGGCATCCCATAATATGCCTATTTAAGTTTTATTCCCTCAATAACATACAAAAACAAGCACTGGACTGTTTCTTGACTCTGGGAGCCTGTGAAGATTCAGTGTGCCTGGCTGTGCAGGGTGGGGGACTCCTATTCACCAGCGGCTCCTATGTGGGGTGCGCTACACCAGCATGTATGCAACTCTGTTTAGTACCTACCAATCACAGATTATATTTCCCTGAATTAATAATATAAAATGCATATGTAGGGAAACAAAAGTAATATTTGATATGGGGGACATTGCATATTTATTTTGCAGGAAAATCACATAAACAGTTGGGTCTGAAAGCATTGAAGGAATATATTGCATATAAAACATATTATAGTACAATAAAAGTACCCTACTTTGTCTTCCGTGTACCAGGGCAATTGTGACACAAAATCATCAATGGTGTCTAATATGGCATCAAGATGAAGGTCATCCAGCTCCGTCTTCCCTGTCAGACCTGACGATAAACAGGAAGGAAAAAAAAAGATCTGCATAAACCAGAAGCCAGTCTATGCTTTTTGATATATTTGAAAGAGTCCGTTTTCTCTGAAACTAATCAAGAATTTGTATCTAAACAGTTAGACTAAAGTCAAAGGCTTTAACCCAAATACATTTCTTGAGCTCCGAAAGTATTGAAGCCTTTGGGCCAGAATGACAGCCCGGGAAGTGGAACTAGTACTTTTAGAATGATGGGTCAACAATGGTGGCCTCTATACTTTTTTATACAGGTAGTCACACACAATATAAAAGACACCCACTATATACATTTTTAATGGGGTATAGAATATATAAATATATTTTTATATATTTATGTTAACCGATATGCCCCATTAAATTATTTATCATATGACAACCGTTTTACCTGCTTTTCTGGCCAAGTATCTGCCTATAGCAAGGCTCTGATAATAAACAATCCCATCAATTTCTAAAACCGGGAGTTTTCCAAATGGATAAGCTGTTGGAGAAGAAAAAAAGCACAGTTAAGCAATAAAATATAACACTTCTCTACTTTTTCTATACCATTGGTTGGATTCAAACAGGATCACATTTTACAGTAGGCATAGTAGGCTTGTGCCTATGGGCACTACTTTGTCATTTTTTTTTCTAAAGTGGCACTAGCTATTTAAACTATTGTGACACTGCTCAAATTAAAATGCACACTATGTGAAAAGGATGAAGGATGAGGTTTAGCTCAGCACAATAATCTGTTGAAAAACCAATAGAATATCTTGCCACTTACAAGACTTGTGTTCAGGCCAGTCTTTCATATCAATTTTGCAGTCTTCATACTCTGTATTCATATAGGCAAACAGGTAGCGAATGAGCTCTGCCTTTCCTCTGAAAGTGAAATAGGTGAGCTTGTATGTTGACATGATTTATTCCTGAAAAAGAAGTATTTATTAAATAAATCACTCCCCGCGGTTAGCTGGAAAAAGGAAATTTGTATTAAATACTTACCGTCATTTTCCTTTCCTCATACTCCATGGCAGCATAGATATGATATACACAAATGTGAGTACACCCCTCACATTTTTGTAAATATTTTATTATATATTTTCATGTGATAACACTGAAGAAATGACACTTTGCTACAATGGCAGAGATTGAGCTTGCCCGACCCATGGGCACGCTCCCGCAGCGTGCGTGAGAGCGCGTCGCTTGCGTGAGCCGACATACGGCGGTGATTCGCGCAGGGGAACCAACCTGCCGCAGTACAACTGCGGCGGGTGGTCCTTAAGCGGTTTAAGGCAGAAAGAAAATCCCGATGCCAGCGCGTCAAGGAGCAGCGGCATTTTTGCAGAAATAATGCTTGAAGCATGTAAATGCATCTGAACATGCGTTGACGCTAGGCGCTTCAGTGTTAATGTATTTCAGTGGCCAGAATAAATGATTATTCTAGCCAATGAAACACCCAAGCACTTGCCGAGTCTAAAGGCATTACAAGCACCAAGCGTTTTTTTCTGCCAAAATGCTACTGCCAGGAGGAAAGGTGTCAAGGAGAGATAGCCAAACATCCAGTGTGTATGAGGCCCTAAAATTGCTTTAAGTGATGATCATTAAAGCATAATTGTCACCAAAAGTAATTTATTTATGTTAATGCCCCAAGTCTATATAAAACCAAAACTTTTCGGTTATAAACCCTTGTGTTTTTTTCACCTTAATGCATCCTATGCATTAAGGTGAAAAAACTTCTGACAGTTATAAATAACAAATAACACTTAAAGGGCTAGCACCTCCTTTCATTGCTATATTGGCTTTATACAGTGGATATAAAAAGTCTACCCACCCCTGCTAAAATGTCAGGTTTCTGTGATGTAAAAAAAATTGACAAAGATAAATCATTTCAGAACCTTTTCCACCTTTACTGTGACCTATAAACTGTACAACTAGTTGAAAAACAAACTGAAATCTTTTAGGCAGAGGAAAGTAAAAATAAAAAACTAAAGTGTGCACACCCTTAACCTAATACTTTGTTGAAGCAACTTTTGATTTTATTAAGGCACTCAGTCTTTTTATACAGTGAGTGAAACAGCTTTTCTATCCCCCGTAATTATCACTACAGCTGACCACTCTCCACCACGAGGCTCCTCCATTCCTCCTGCTCAGCTCCTGGCATTTTATAGGCTGGTGCAGCACAGCCTCTGCCAGCAGCATATTTCTTCCTCGAAACAAAGCAAGTCCCCCTCCTCAAGAAGGCACATGTACAGTCATGCCAATCAACATCTAAATGATTCAGAGAAGGATTCGGAGAAAGTGCTGTGGTCAGATGAGACCAAAATTCATCTTTTTTGGCAATAACTCGACTCGCTGTGTTTGGAGGAAGAAATATGCTGACTAGGACCCCAAGAACACTATTCCTACAATCAAGCATGGAGGTGGAAACATGATGCTTTGGAGCTGTTTCTCTGCTAAAAGGTACAGGCCGACTTTTCCGCTTTGAGGGGCTAATGGACGGGGCCATGTATTGTAAAGTGTTAGAAAAGAACCTCCTTCCCTCAGCCAGAACACTGGAGATGGGTAGTGGATGGGTCTTCCAGCATGACAATGACCCAAAACATACCTCCAAGACAACAAAGGAGTGGCTCAACAAAAAGCAAATCAACCCCTTGCCGACCAGCCACCATCATTTTACTGCAGCAGGTTGGCACGATCCCACGAGCCGACGTAGCTATACGTCGGCTCACAGGATCGGGATAGCAGACGCCCGCTGCACAGCGGGGGTGCCGATGCTCGTGGCCAGTGGTCACGATGACCACCGGCCACGAGCAATCGCGGGCATGAGAGGCAGAACAGAGCAGTGTGTGTGTAAACACACCAATCCCTGTTCTATGAGGTGTGACAGATCGTGAGTTCCTATTCGCTAGGAACCACGATCTATCACTTCCTCTAGGTCAGTCCCCTCCCCCTATAGTTAGAAACACACACAGGGAACACGGTTAACCCCTTGATTGCAGGAGCCGTCGCAGTCCCACGCAATTGTTAAAGCGACGCAGTGCCGAATCGCAAAAAATGACCCGGTCATTCAGCAGCCAAATCTTCCAGGGCTGAAGTGGTTAAGGTCATGGAGTGGCCTAGTCTGTCTCCAGACCCTAATCCTATAGAAAATGTATGGAGGGAGCTGAAACTTTGAGTTGCCAAGAGACAGCTAAGAAATCTTAAGGATTTAGAGAAGATCTGTAAAGAGTGGACCAAAATCCCTTCTGAAATGTGTGCAAACCTGGTCACTAACTACAAGAAATGTCTTGCCTCTGTGCTTGCCAACACACCTCTGTGCTCTCCACCAAGTACTAAGTCATGTTTTGCTTGGGAATCAAATACTGATTTTACTCATTGAACGGCAACTTAATTTATAGCACTTGTTTTATGTGTTTTTCTAGATTTTTGGTTGGCTTTGTCTCTATCATGTAAAATACACCTATGGTAAAAATTATAGACCCTTCTTAGTAAGTGGGCAAATGTACAACATCTACAGGGGATCAAAGAATTATTCCCTCACTGTATAGTGTCGACAATTTACGCAGTGCTTTAAATACTGTATATATTGAACATTCACATCAGTCCTTGCCCTCAAGGAGTCTACAATCTAAAGTCCCTAACACACATAGGGTCAATTTAGACAGGAGTCAATTAACCTATTAGCATGTCTTTGAAGTGTGGGAGGAACCTGGAGTACCCAAAGGAAAGTACACAGGCACAAGGAGAACATTAGATTTCTTTTGTTCTGCTCATATGATGAAAGAAAAAAAAATAAACGTATGGCCAGCTTTGGTTTGTGAGGCTGTAAAGCCATGGGTAAGTTTTATGATGTCTGGAGTGCAGCTTTAACATGTAACCAAAGAGACAGATTGCCATCAAGCTGTATGACATACAATGAATTCACCACTGACTGAATAAACAGGCAGTGCTGATTGCTCATTCATAATGATGTAAGATCATGCAGGCTGTTTGTATGTTTACAAGCAGCTGCTTATAGACAGAGCCCTGGCAGATAGATCACACAGCCCCACAGTAAGACAGCATTGAATGATCTGTTGTAAAGGCAGCACTGACCAGAGTGACTTGGCTGCCTGAGACCAAAGCGGTCGCTCACAATTCTGTTTCCTTACTAGCGGCTTGGTCAAAAACAGGCGGGTAAATGTCCAACACTGCTTAACAACAGCTGGACAGATCTGAACAGGATCAAGTGCTACATGCACTTCCTTAGGGAATTGAATAAAAGTTTAATCATTTTGGTGATCTATAAATGTTTGTAAAAATTAGAACAATCTTAATGACAAATTTAAAATCATAAGGGAACCCTGCACTATAAACAAGTGGAAAGCATTTACCTTTTAATACTCTTTGTATTTCAATACAGTACATAATACTCACTATATAGATATCAAATACATTTCTGAAAAGATTGTGGATTTCGTCATATGAAACAACTGTGGTGATTAACCACTTGTCTACCAAGGTACGTTTAGAAATGTCCTTACAAACGTCATGGAAGAAGTCATGAGCTTTTGTTTCTTTTAGCCAGCGATCAGCTGTCATTTAACCTATTGTTGACCTGCTCACAGTAAATGTACTGCAAGCAGGCGGCACAGCCAGGCACTGCGACATACCCGTACATCGTGGTGTACTTCCTGGTGCGGCAGCACGCATTCACAAGCCTTCTATTAACCTGGGCCATGATTGGCTACAGCACGAGTTTGTCAGCAGGTTTCAGCCAATGATTTTGGCCATGAACCTGTTGGCTGTAGCCAATCAGAGCATGGTCCTGTGTCCTGTTTGTAAACAAGATCTTGTAGACACAGAATCTGGGCAGTTCTTCTCTAAATGAGCCCCTTTAGGTTCAGGCAAAGAAAAAAACAAGACAAGACCTGAGTGAGTAGAACCAGTTTATTTACAATTGCATACACCTGTTAGGCACATATAACCCTTTGATTGCCCTCCAGTAAACCTGTTGATTCTCCTGTCACCCAGCCAAAGCCATTAGTGCAGTTTCAGGGTACAGTATTTATCACTGATCGCTGTATTAGCGTCACTGTTGATATCAGTTAGCACTGGATTTCCCGTCACACTATAAGTCGCTGATCACCACCGTTGCTAGTATAGAGCCTGTACAGATCAGTATCTTGATCACAAACAGAACTATACAAGTGTCCCCAAATATGCAGAGTTAGCAGAATCAGTCCCGATCACTGCCAGCAGTTTCATTTAGCCGCCCCCCAACAAGTGCAGTGTCAGTATAATTTTTCTGATCACTCCCACCTCTGATACATTGTCCACATAACAGCAGTGTTAGCAGGATCAGGCCTAGCTCTGCTAGCACCAGCAGTTCATTTCTAGTTCGCAAGCAGTCCCCAATTGCTATCCAGGAGCCCTTTTCCCCCATAGTAGCCACTAGGTACTGTACCTGTAAATTTATTGCCCAAAATGTCCCAAAAAAGGTATACTAGTGAGGAGGCCTACAGGATTCTGAGCATGACAGATGAGAGCGAAGGGGAAGCCTCACTGTCAGAATCAGGCTAAAAGTATGAACCTGTAGAAAACAGCGGCACCCTGACAGCTAGCTCAAATGATGGTGAAGAAGTCCCTGTTAAAATCTGACCCCATGTTTCTGAAGTGCTAAAAATTTATAATAATGCTCATATGCAGCATGGCACAAGTAGTAGCACTGCACTAATTTTTGGTAATCTGGCAAGCACCAGCAGCCTAGTACATCCTGGCCTTTTAGACATCAGCACTGCAGTATTTCATGGTGAAGTGGTGAGCACCAGCAGTGCAGTACAAGCTGATGAGGTGGCTAGCACTCATAGCGTAATGCAAAGCAGCCAACAAGAATTTCAAGCACAGGCCCGTAGAGCCCATAGTAGCCTTCCAGAGGTGCTTGCAAAGCCCAATTGACTGCCCCTAGATTCAACAACATTATCCGCCCATTCACAGACTAGCCCAGGGTTCAGGTGGAAACAGAGAACTAAAAAACACCCGTTGACTTTTTTGAGCTGTTTTTCATTGAAGACTTCTATGATCTGATTGTGGACCGAAATAACCTTTATACCCAACAGTACATAATCGCCAACCAAAATTCAAACCTTGCCAGACCATTTGAGTGGAAAGCTATCACGGTTTCCGCATTTAAAATACATTTTTAGGCCTAACCCCTAACATGGGCATTACAAAAAAAGAATGAATTGTGGTCGTATTGGTGCACAGACCTGATTCATCATATGCCCATGTTCTCTGCTGCAAAGGGCAGGAAAAAAATCTGAGAAAATAATGTGTTTTATGCATTTCAGTGACAATACCCACTGTCGTCGCGGGGTGACCCTGACTATGGAGGGCTTCACAAAATTTGGCCCCTCAAATTACCTGTCCCAGAAATTTACACATTGTATATGCCCCCAATGGGGGCAAAATGTATAAGCTCTGTGAGAGGGCCACAGGCTGCACACATTGCTTTAGCATTTTTAAGGGAAAGGACAGTCAAGTGGAGCCCCCTGGATGCCCATACTACATGGGGAGCAGTGGCAGGATAAAGTGGAACTTGTTGTCGTCATCTTGTTCCGTAAGGGCTACCATTTTTACGAGAACAACTTTTATAAAAACATGCCACTTTTTACACATTTGTTCATTAAGGAAAATGGCTTCTGTGGCACGGTGCAACCTAATTCCAGGGGCTTTCCCAACAGCTGGTTAACACCTCCTTAGAAAGGGGGGACAAAGCTTGCTTTCACATTGAAGAACTACTAGCCATATAATGGAAAGCCAAACGTCATGTATTCATCCTTTCTTCAATTCATGCAGGCATGTAGGTCCAAATTACCACAGTGCCTGGTGACGTTGAAAAGCCTCTCTGTGCCTATGACTATAATCTACATATGGAAGGAGTAAACTTCAACGATCAAATGATGAAGTCATATTTAGACTCCCTCAGAGTTAGATGCTGGTACAAAAAAGTACCTATTTCAATTGGCTGTATATAACGCTATTGTAATTTACAAAGCTACTGGAAGAACTGGGTATATTTTAGGAAGCAATCATCACAGCCCTTTTGTATTCAGAGGGTGTTGTGGTCCAAAGCCCAAATCCAGATGCAGTTAGTCGGCTGCATGAGAGCCATTTTCTAGATATCCTCCAAGGCATCCCAAAAAGGATGTCGTGTCTGTGGTAAATGCAGAATAAGGTGTGACACTCTTTTTTGACCCTCCTGTCCTGGCCAACCTGACCTCTGCCTCAATGACTGCTTCCAGCACATAACTCTATACAAGAAGGGTCTCTAAAGAGGTTAGATAGTCAGAAAACTGTCCATCACATTTTGAGAGAAAATAAAATCAAAGGCTGCAATAGTTATAGTTCTGAAAAGTTAAGTTACAAATAAAGTAAAAAACAAAAAACACAAAAAACTTTGAGCTAATGTAATATTATTACTGTGTGTTATTGTTAACTGTTGCTGCTTGCTTTGCAAGGACCCTAATCAGCTGCAGCACTGATCTGTGCATGCTGAAAGCAACAGGGAGCTGCTCTCCATCTGCAGTTAAAAACAAAAACAAAAACAAAAAAAACACACATGTATGCCCAACATGAGGCGTGTAGGGTGGCCAACTTGCGGTAGCTCCTATGCTCAGCATATACGTTTTTTTTTTCTTTTTCTGGCAGAGATTTCTTGATCTGCATCGATCGAAATTAAAAAGAGGAATCTGTTAGGTTCTTTTTTTTTTGTTCACCCCACAGCTGTATGTCGATAGAATGGTTGTACACAAGTCAAGGTGCCCATTCATGGCTGGCTTAACTTCTGATTTGTCATGATCCACAAGCTGAGCAGGAAGGCATATCAACTTCCAAGTAGATAACATAACAATAGACTGTTAGCAAGGACACATGAATTATCTGTTTCTGGCAAAGAAGAACAAGCTTTCAGTTCAAGGGGGGAATAATGGATTCCTACTCCTGTCAACACTACTTCAAGGATATACAAGCACAACAATAATTCCAAGAAATATTTTTCATTGCTATTTCATGTGTCCTAGTAGGAATGTAAGATATGCAGTCTTCCGAAAGCTACAGGAAATATTACAGTATTTTTTAATCTTTTATCAAATGCATATTTTTAGTAAAAATAAAAAGTTCATATTATGCCACACAAACACAATATCTTACCAATTTTTTGATGAGGTTGCATTAAATAGATACCCAACATATCAAGTCTTAAAACTGCACAAGCCAGTGAAATGGCAAAAACAAAAAAACAAAAAAAAAAAAAAAAAAAAACTTTAGTACCCAAAATTGTCCAAAAGCAAGACTTTAAAGGCCTTTACAAGTCATCAGTTTAGAGTTAGCTGTAGGCAGAGGCGTATCTAGTGAAAATGGCGCCTATGGCAAGCACTAAAACTGCGCCCCTGTCAAAACATTCGAAACCCAGCTTTCAGATAACCTTAACAAAAAAAAAAAACAGCTAACAAAACTACAACATCACCACCCATAAATGCGGCATTACCAGTACCCAAAAATGCAGTAACATCAGCACCTAAAAATGTGGCCTCACCAGCACCCATAAATGCAGTAACATCAGCACCCATAAATGCGGCATTACCAGCATCCATAAATGCAGTAACATCAGCACCCATAAATGGGGCCTCACCAGCACCCAAAAGTGCAGTATCATCAGCACCCATAAATGCGGCCTCACCAGCACCCAAAAGTGCAGTAACATCAGCACCTAAAAATGAGGCCTCACCAGCACCCAAAAATACAGTAACATCAGCACCCATAAATGCGGCCTCACCAGCACCCAAAAATACAGTAACATCAGCACCCATAAATGCGGCCTCACCAGCACCCAAAGGTGCAGTAACATCAGCACCCATAAATGCGGCCTCACCAGCACCCAAAGGTGCAGTAACATCAGCACCTAAAAACGAGGCCTCACCAGCACCCATAAATGCAGTAACATCAGCACCCATAAATGCGGCCTCACCAGCACCCATAAATTCACTAACACCAGCACCCAAAAATGCTGCGCCAGCACCTCTGACACTGTACAGAGGTAGAGAGGGAGTAGGATCACCAGCGGCCGGGTGCTCTAGGCTGCCTAGTTTGCCTAGTGGTAGCGCCAGCCCCGTCTGCTTGGCACACACGCAGAATCACACATGATGACTTTAAGACCCCTTTCACACTGGGGGCGTTTTTCAGGCGCTACAGCGCTAAAAATAGCGCCTGCATAGCGCTTGAAAAAAAGCCTCAGCTGCAAACCCAACGTGAAAGCTCGAGTGCTTTCACACTGGGGCGCTGCGCTGGCAGGGCGTCACAAAAAAGTCCTGCCAGCAGCTTCTTTGCAGCGCTGTAGGAGCGGTGAATACACCACTCCTACACAGCTCCCGCCCATTGAAATCAATGGGGCAGCGCTGCCATACCACCGGAAAAGCACTGCTGCAGCGGTGTTTTGCGGGCGGTTTTAACCGCTTTTCTACCGCTAGCGGGGGTTAAAACCGCCCCGCTAGCGGCCGAATAGTGCCGCTAAAACGATGGTAAAGCGGCGCTAAAAATAGTGCCGCTTTACCGCTGATGCCCGGGGCAGGCTCAGTGTGAAAGGGGTCCAAGTCATCATCATGTGCGATTGTGTGCCAGGCCCAAGCAGAAGCAAGCAGTCAATCAAATATAGTGCTTAATATGGATTAAATAAATATGCTTAGCCATTGATATCATAAATAAAGTGTAATAAAGTGATTTGTGCAACAGCAGGTACTACTAACACAAATCACTTTATTTCACTTTATTTATGATATCTATGGCTAAGCATATTTATTTAATCCAAATAGTTTGAGCACTAGATTTGATTGCTTGCTTTGCAGTTGGCACTGGTTACAAGTTACTGGTACACTGTACAAATGCTGCATGCACATGATGATCAAGATCGTGGTGACAATTACTGTCTGTACTAATACCTGCTGCAGCCTGGGGGGGGTTTCAATTACTTTTCTTCTCTCTAGTGACGTCTCTCTCCTCCTAGTCTCCAGCCTCCGTTCAGGTTCCGGCTTCACCGACCACGTCACGGCACGTCACACAGATCCGGGAGACCCCCAAGATAAGAAGATGAAGCAGACAGCAGTTGCGCAGAGGAAGGTAGGCGGAGCTTTAGGCTCCGCCTCCGCCAGTTACCCTATGGCTACGGGCGTTCACTCTGACCAGAGCCAACTCAACGGCCGCAATGGGGGCGCCTGTCGCTTTCCTCCTCACTAGCTAATGAAGTGCTGTACCAGCGCCGCGCTCCTGCAGGCCGGCCGTGGCGCTGGGGACTAGATTGTGCGGGAGGTGGCCGCGAGAGGACGGGTGGGACTTTTTTTTGTGTGCAGGGGTGGCTTTTTTGCCGCCCCCCCCCATGGCACCCATGGCACTTGCCATGCCTGCCATACCCTAGATACGCCTCTGGCTGTAGGTAATGACCTTAGAATTATTTCTCACTCCAACAAATGCAGCAATATATGTAACTTGTGCAGTTGTCGATTTCGTATGCAGCCATACCTGATGCACGCATTTACGTTTGTATGCTTATGTACGAGGGGGCAGAGGGTTTTACGTTTTTGGTTTAATTTGATACTTTCATTTTTTCAACTTTTTGTCTTTTTTACTTTATTGCTATCAAATAGGGTGTCACGATCAGGGGGTTAGACTCAGGGGATAGAAACTATAGCAGTGTTAATGTTCACATAGTAACCAGCAGAATTAATACACAAGCAGGTCACCCTGGCGGATGACACTGGCTCATTTGAGGTGCAGGGTCTAAGCACTAACTGGTTTTCACCAGATCTCCTGATGGTGGAGATGGGTTTCACTGCATACTAATGCCAAGCCACAGTCCTCAGGATCAATCCATCAGGAGGTGAGCAAGCAAGGTTCTGGTAACAGATGCAGAAGCAGTCTGCAAACAAGCCGAAGGTTTATAACAAGTGGTTGCAGGTTGGGATCAAGTAGAAGTGTAGTCGAGGAACAACTCATGAATGGTAATGAGGGGTAGTGAATATACGGGTGGTAGCAGGAGTGAAAGGAGCAAGATATTGGCTGGAGATGTGCACAATGATCTGGCAAACAGGAAGTGCAAAGACATGGCTTAAATAGGAGGAGCAAGGAGTTCAAGGTTCACTGGAAACAGTATAGAAAGTGAGGCTGTCCAATGGATCAGGAAAGGCACTATCCAGCATCTCAGGTGGCACAGTAACAAGAGCTAAAGCCAGATGCAACAGAGGTCCTGGGCATGTTGTTGGTGAAATGTTGTTGCACCGGATGTAAATGCACCTTTAACATGTTGTTCCTTATCTCAATAAACAAAAAAAACCCTAAAAAAAACAGGAGTTCCTGGGTTCAGATCCAGATCCTGACATAGGAGACCAAAATGATAGCATATTTCAGGTGACAGGCCCTCTTATCAAGGATCTCTTAGACCCCGATGTCTCTTATGAACTCCAGCTAAGCTGATCAAGCATAGATTGTGCTTTAGCAGCAGAGACACCCCAAAAACAATAGATCCTTCCCTGCAACAATATATCCCTTAGCAGACAGCAACAATAGACCCCCCCCCCCAGCACTCCTTGCCATTATATGCATTAAATGCTGGAGGTACTGGTACTGCGTTCCCCCACGTTCCCGTCCCCTGGTAACCATTAATACAAAGTTATATATAAAAACACAGAAAAAAGTGTAAAACCCTTAATTTGACCCAATATCAGCTTCTTGCAGTCCCTATACAGCAGAGTTGGAGTGTGAGAGGAATGAGCACAAAACAGCCAATAGTTCCTGTGCTGGTAAGAAGCATTCTGATAAGAAAAAAATTAGAACTCATCACTGTGCTGCTTCTTCTTTCACTGTCCAGTCCCTTTCTGGGGGGAGTCCAGGAGGGCCTGGGCTCAGAAAAAGTAAGTTGAATGACATTGGACATCAACTAGATGACGTTTAGTTGAGAACGCTGAATATATGTATTGGAAAACTCTGGAGAAAAATATTGCAGAAAAACTGTTTTCCCTGAATTATTGGCTATTCATTTTTATCTTGGTATTTTTAGCAGGCTTTCTGCTTTAAACAAACTATTTTGTGCATTGTTATTCTTCATGGTCAATGTAACAGAGGGATACCAACACACTTTGGTATCCCTTCTCGTCTCAGAAAGTGGCAAGCATGGTATTTGAAAAATAAAATGTTTAATGTAGCGGTGTGTTGCCACTAATTACTAACATCCACCATATCACCCTGATGCCAGACCACCATATATCACCTCTGAGACAAAGAACAGTCATTTGCTTTGTTTTGTTTTTGTTTATTGGGGGATATAACTTGGTTGGGGTAAAGGGGTATATGGGATGCCAATAGAGCAAATTACTTTGCCATATTTAATCAATTTAGAACTTTGTTTGAGCCTTGAAGAAATTATGCACAAGTATAACATCTACAGTCTCTTCCCTGCATCTCCATGCAGATTATTGCTCCTCCTCTGCGTAACTCCTGCTTCCAGGAATCCTTCCCTCCTGCACAAACTTTTCCCTGTAGCACATTACGTTTCCTGTCACATCCTCTTCTATATGCAAAATATCCCAATCTGAATAGTCTTTAATGCTGACTCTAATTGCTGCTAATAATAACCGTGTAATGATGAGGACTTCACCCATGACCGTGTAAGGGTGAAGTTCCCTCCTCATAGCTGATAAGAATTATAGGGGTTAGATAATGTTGAGTTTATACATAGATAGAGAGACTGTCGCTTTAAGAATTTATATTATGCCTAATTTGTTTCAACAAAACTGTTGGATATGTGACGACACAACTACTGATAAGAACCCAGAAAGCTGCTCAAAATAGGCTTTTGTGCCAAAACCAGTCTGAACTGATCAGATACTGCTGAATTCTATTTTTTCGCCAGTCACGTGATATAACCACCCATTTATCTGTTCCCTTGCTACTATAAAGACATGAATGCTGATTGGACTAAACTATACGATCACACCTATAACACGCCTAGTGCTTATGCATATTCATAAAGTATATATTATTAAACTTGATGTTTTTAAGGCAGAGACACTCCACTGCAGTGTATATAATAAAGCACCTATTTATCCTATCTTAAAGTGGGGTTCCGGCCGAAATTATACTTTTTAAATAAAAATACCCCTATAATACACAAGCTTAATGTATTCTAGTAAAGTTAGTCTGTAAACTAAGGTCGGTTTTGTTAGTTTATAGCAGTAGTTTGTTATTTTATAAACTTACAGCAGGCCGTGGCCATCTTAAGTGTGGGCATCTGAAGCCAGACTGTATTTCTTCCTGGATCTCATCCTTGCAGATCTTGCACATGCTCAGTGCAGCACAAGCAGTGTAATTGGTTTCAGGTCAGTTTTCCATAGCAACGGCAGTGTCAGAGGAAGTTACTGCCCCTTCCCAGAAGGCATTGCAAACAGGGAATGATGCGATGGGCCACGGCCAGGGAGGAGGAAGTGAAAAATGAATACAGCAGATATACAGTAGGTGCTGAGAAAAAAAATAAAAAAATATCCAATTACAGTGCACAGTTTAGTGAGGGATGCTGAAGAGTAGTAAAAGTGGGTGGAACTCCACTTTAAGATCTGGACTCACTATCTCATCATCTGCTTGTTTGGAGACCCCTAAATCGGATTTAACAGCTGGTGCCTGAGCTTGGATACAGTCCAGTGGGCTCCCGGCCAGAGAGACAAGAAACTCACACTAAGCAGACAAGTGGCCACGGTAAGAAACAGTTATTCTTAATTATTCTGCTCTCCATGGGGAGTAATTAGTTGGTGTCTGGGGTCCATTGGCTGAAGGAGTCTTATGCTTTTGAGATGGTGAGATTAAGGTAAAAATTAAGTGTAAATTAGAGTAATGTTGATGTTACAGTTTGACCCAAATAACTCCTTTACTTTACCTGTTGCAGAAATAATAGAGCTGATAATAAATTATCAATGTTGATGTTTTGTTTCTATGCTTGGGGTGTCAATAGGTTTATGAGACAGACTTGTGAGAAAGTCTGACCAGAGGACTGTAGTAGTGAGCCTGTGTGGCGAGTAATGCCTATGTGGCAAGTGTACAGGCCTGTGTAGCCAAGTGTAATAAGTGCCATTTGACGGCTACTGTGTGAGAAATATATATACATTTTTTATGATCCACAAATTGTTAGAGACTTGAAAGTGAGCACTCTAGATTGGGAGTACGGCGCTCCCATTGACCTTTCAAGCCGGGAAAGGTAGATGTGGCACAAGTAAGTCCTATGACTGACATGACAGACAGAAAGATATGGACAGTGGTTAAGAAATGACAAAACAGAGCTGATCTAATACCAGAAGGAGTTATGATCAATTTGGGTTTCTGTGTATGTTAAATTTTATGGCAGATTGACAGAGTTGGACAAGGTGATTAAATGTGTACAATATTGGATTTTTGAAAGTATGAAATATGATGAAACTTTAACTAGTTATGAGCCTGTCAAAGTTTTTATAATGCATATCACTGATGGGTCTAGCAAAAGAGAATTAGACCAGACAATGCAAGTGTTATTTAAATGTTTAACAAGTGTTTGAGAAGCAGAAAGATAGCCAAGTATGGCTGGGTTGAAAAAATAAATAAATAAATAAGTGCGAGAAATCATTTTGGGAGATTAAAGACTGTTCGTCTTTGCAGTTTCCTCCCCTCCTCTCCTCGTTTGTATTTCTGTGTAATAAAGGAGTGAGGTATCCCCTTGCAGATATTTTCTTATAAGATTGTGCCCGTCTAAAGCCAGAGATTTTTTAAAATCTAAGTACTATAGAAAATTGTAAATGAGAAAATTGAACAGTACAGAAGAGAGAAATCAGAAGGTTATTGATGGTTTAAAGAAGTAGATAGGAAATATGAAAGTGAATTGCACCAGAAGAAAGTGGACAGAATGTTGTAGAATTATTATCAAGTGGCTTGATGGATGTGAGACAAGAAAAGACTGATGATGTTTTTGATTACTTTAAACGTGTCCATGGCAGAGACAGTAGGAGTGGATCTGGCTGACCACACTAACGTTACTGCCATAGGTTGTAAGGATGCTGTTGTGATGGGACTCAGAGAAGCAATAAGGAAACGGTTGATGGCAGCAAAATCAAGAAGGAAACATAGATTTGAATGGGCTATGCTAAGAGAAGTGTACAGTAGCATTGAAGCCCAGAGAGAGGAGAGAAAAGAGAATACAACAGACTTGATGTTTTTATAGCCCAAAATGATGGTCAAGAAGCTGTTTCTCAGAAATCAGGAAATCCTTAGTTGATTCTGGCTCTGCCGGGACTATAATTCAAAAGTCCACCTACCAAAAGACATCCCCCTCTCAAGGAAACACCCCCCATACAAATTGGATTTGGAAGCCACAAAATGTTTCATAAGCTGCTTGTCTCTGACAATGTGCCATGCAACCTATTGGGAAGAGACCTACTGTGTTACTTACAAGCCTGTGTACAATATACACCCAACGGAGTAGAAGTACATGTTGGAGAATTAGATAAAGAAATTATATGTGGATTGACAGCAAATAAATTAGAGCAAGAGATTGGAGGTAATATTCCACCTGAAATTGTTCCTCAAATACCTGATATTCTCTGGGCCAAGGGAAAATATGATGTAGGACTTCTACAAGTCCTTCTGGTTAAAGTCAAAATAAAAGCAGGAGCTCAAATCCCCACGCATACCACAGTATTCACTGTCAATAGATCAATTCACTGGTGTACGAGTACAAATTGAAAGAATTACTTGAAGCGGGTGTCATAAAGAAAACAGAAAGTAGGGCACAGATGCCATTGTTACCTGTAAAGAAAAAGGTCAAAAAGGGAGAAAAACCAGTATATTGTATGGTACGTGATTTAAGGGCCATCAATCAAATCAAGAAGTAAGGCACTCCTGCTGTCCCAAATCCCAGTACTTTGCTCAATGACATACCTACAGGAACACGGGTATACACCGTAATAGAACTGGCAAATGCCTTCTTCAGTGTCTTGGATGAAGAGAGTCAAGAACTCTTTGTTTTCCAGTTTGAAGGAGCAAATGTTTATGCTCATCTGATGCTAGAGACCAGCAACGTGAAGAAAAAGATGGTGACGAAGGCAAAGATGGGACTGGTGCCAGTACTTTAGCATTAAGTTAAACTGAGAGGTGTCCAATTTGTCTGAACAGTGTTTCCCTGGAGGCTGGCTTTCCAGAAATATGTTGTCACGTTTTCTGTATATCCTGTATTTTTAAATGGTGCAAAACCTCCTTATAATGCCCTGTTGACCACAAACCCTTTCAAACCGTGTATGAAATAGATGTGGTTGGTGGATGCACCAAGATCCATGTTGTGGTAAGAACACAAAGAAAACTGCAGCTGCAACCTGTGCCAGTGGTGGTGTACAAAAGGGAAGATATGTTTTAGAATGGATGTTATGAATAAATATGCAAATGAAATCTTGAAAAGAGCAAGGACAAAACATTTGTCATCAGCAACACTGAGCGAGTATGATGCAATCCTGCTTGAATTAGGAGAAATAGAAGTGAAAAGATGTACTTCAATCAATCCTGCCAGCTTTTTTCTAGAGAAAGAAGAAGACCTCGAAGAGGAGGGTGAGGACATCTGCTTAAAACTTATGGAAGAAGAAATGCAGCAAATCTCCCCAGTAAAGGACACTCCTCTTGAAAATTCTGGTCTGATCCTGTTTGCAGAGGGTTCACGACTGTACAAAGATGAAGTCCCAAGAATGGCATATGTGGTGACAACATTGGAGGAAGTGATTGAGACCCAACTACTCCCTTCATCACTTTCAACGCAGGTTGCCAAAGTGGTAGCACTCACAAGAGCCTGTGAGACCGCAAAGGATCAAACAGCCAACATCTACACCGATAGCAAGTATGCTCTCAAAGTAGTCCATGATTATGGACCCATAAAGGAAGAACAGAAGATTCACAACTGCTGCAGAAGAACTAATTCAAAACTGGAAATACGTTCAAGAGCTTTTTGAAGCAGTCACCCTCCCAAAGGAAGTAGCCATCCTGAAGGTCAAGGCACATACTGGAGGACAACCCATGTAAGAAAAAGGAAACTAATTGGCTGATCCTTCTGCCAGGAAGACTGCTGAAGCACCAGTGGAAGCAATCATGACCCTAATCACTGATTTTGCAAAAGAATAAGAAGCCCGTAACTGATTGAAGAAAAAGAAGAGAACAAGTCCTCAAAGTAAAAGAACTGATTAAGAAATTGCAAGAATCTGCACCTGATGATTGGAATGAAATCATGGAAAGGGACAGAGCAAAGAAGAAGAACCAAGAAGGACTCTTGTGCAAGGAAAATGGAATATGTGTCCCACCTCATATGGAGAAGATGATCATGCAACTAGCCCATGGCCCGAGTAATGTAGGCCCTAAGGCAATGGAGAGAAACATGATCAAGGCTGGATGGTTTATTCGATCACCAGAAATGCATGTCAAGACTTTGTTGAGGGATGCATAATCTGTGCTAAAAACAACCCAGGAAAACTGACCAGAGTAACAAAAAGACATTTGGCCAAGCCACTATTCCCTTTACAAAGACTTCAGATTGATTACATCCAATTGCCCATATCAGGCCAATATCATTAGGTTTTGTTGTGCTTAAACATGTTTTCAATCTGAATAGAAGCCTGACTGATGGCTAAAACAAATGCCGAGACAACAGCAAAGAAGCTCCTTTCCGAAGTAATATGCTGCTTTGGAGTCCCTGAAACCATAGAGAGTGACAGAGGAACACATTTCACTGGACAGATCATGCAAATTATATGCAAGGACTTGGCAATTGAGCAGGCCTTCCATGCCCCTATCATCCACAGAAATCAGGGAAGGTAGAAAAATATAGTGGAATCATTAAAGAAAGGCTAGCTAAATAAATGCAGTAACGGGAGGAAGGGTCAGTAAAGAAACAGTGGCCAGAACTGTTGCCTCTGGTTCTTTACAGCATCAGGACTACCCCTACTTATAGGTCAGAGAACCTATAGATAGGGTTATAACCCTATACAACCCTATCTTAGGCCCACCTAAGATAGGGTTGTATTTTCCACATCAGACTGCTGTAATGTATATGTTTTGTTATGTAATTGTCTAATACAAGCAACTAACTGCGATGCACAAGTCTGTTTTTGATTCAATTCCAGATCAAGTAACTGGAATACATGATTTACAGCCAGGTGATTGGGTCCTACTAAAAGAACATGTGAAAGTATCTTCGGGACCAAACTTTGAAGGACCCTACCAAGTGTTCCCAACAACTGCTACAGCTGTAAAGTGATGCTGATACATGCCAGCCATTGCAAGAAATTACAGCTAATTTCAAAAGATGAGTAAACTACTGTTATACCTTTTCTTGATCTTAGCAGTCAAAGCTATAGAGGAAAATCACCTGTACAAATTACACATGCTAACAGGCATAAGGAGTAATTTGAGTAATTGCTAGATATGTTCACATAGGCCAGACAGTTAAAAAAAAAAAAAAAAGGCACACACCTGGTACCCATTTACTTTCATTTTGAGTTTAAGCCATACAAAGCTGCCCAAAATACCAGTATGTCTAGAAATACAACAAATGTTCTATTATTGTGAAAATACATTTTATGCAAAATATAACTTAAGGCCTTTGGGAATATCCCCTTGTTTAGTAAGGGAAAGCGGTATACAATGTGACATTATGATAGGAAATATGACAAACCCAGATTACACTTTGTTTAGAAATGGTAAATTTTCATGGATTCAACAAATATTTTTTGTCCTCATAGGTATCATCGTTATAGGATTGCTTGTTTGCTTTTTTTTTTAAGGTGTGCTAAATGTGAAATACAAGCATTACTACAATGGCAGTTAGAGCTAAGGAAGATGACCCCAAGGAAGAGATAGAATGTTATCAGATAGTCAGATTAGCAGATTCATATGATGCCAAGATGGGTGATACGAATGAGTAAAAAATATGTATCCACATACTCCCTAAGAAGAACTTTACACCACATAGATGTGAAGTAGTACTGTGGACCCTCTGGTATCATACTGGGTAGGGAAGATATGGTAGTGACCCCTCCATAGGGGTCAAGAGGAGGGAAATGAGTAGAATTATAGGGGTCAGATAATGTTGATATAGAGAAAGATTAGATATATAGGACTCTGATTGGACTAAACTAAGTGATCACACCTATAACACGCCTATTGCTTGTGCATATTCATAAAGTATATATATGTGTGTGTGTGTGTGTGTGTGTGTTGTGTCTCTCCACTGCAGTGTATATAATAAAGCACTTATTTATATTATCTTAAGATCTGGACTCACCATCTCATAATCTGTCTTGTTTGGAGACTCCTAAATTGGATTTAAACACAGCTCTCCCAGGCCTCCTCCTGCGATCGGTGCACCCCCCAGATGGGGGTGCCCTCCTGCTGCTGTCTAGTACTCCATTCTCTACTTCTCCCAGCCGAGAACTCCTCCCAGAGGCCTGTTACCTCAGCTTATATGGGAGGCCTGCCCCCTGCCAATTCCAGTTGGGGATTGGTCAGGGCTCCTCACATGAGTTGCCTGTCACTCCAGTTCCAGGCCCTGCCCCTCTTCCAGAACATTCTCACTTGAAGCAGGGGAGGCGCCTCAGAACTAAAGTACTGGTGGTCATATCCACTGCTACACTAACCACTCCCTGCCCTCGGATCAAAAACAAACAGGCCTAGGTTGCAGCATAGGCCTGCTTAAATTTACCTGTACTGACAGAACCTACCAAAAATCCTCACTTTAGCACCTACCTATGGTAGAGGGTGCTACATTCACCCCCACCAATTTACAGCTGGTCCCCAGCTGTGGAAAAAAAAAATTCCAAAAATTACCTCCTGGACCCAGGAGTAAAGGCATCCCATATCAATTGGTTGAATGGGGAAAGGGTGAAAACTTGGACGGGACTATGCACAAATAAATTAAATACCAAAATATAATAAGTACAATCTGTTCACATATTCACACTATACAGCTTGAGCATAGACATCCTAACTACAGGTCCCTGCAGCTTAGGTACATACAAGTGAAGCCAGAGCACTGCTCCCTTGGGAAGAATACTCTGCCTATCACAGGTCTTCATCTCTTCCTGCGGTGGAGATGGACAGCCGTCACATCCCTGGAATTCCTAAAAGAAGACACAAACAAACATACAACCTATCTATACAAGCTAACTTTACAAGTAATTCACCACTGAGAGATGGTTATAATCCTCCCTGTGGTGAAACATCAATTTACACTTCTATCATGTATTTAGCCGCCAGCTGTCACTCCACCAGGAGGGATCTAGGGGAACCTCCTGTAGAGCAACAGACATGCATACATGTGAGATAACCCCTCCTTGCTCCTGAGTGAAGAGGCCCCTTCCAAAGTAGCAGGTAGCAAAGAGGTTGGTAGGGACAGTACACCCTAGTGTCCATGATGCACTTGTCCTCCCATCAGGCACCCTGGGTGGCAGGCAAAGGACTGTCCCTGCAAGAATTTAAACTGTCAGTGGAGAAAACCACTATCCCCTTCTCCTCTGATGGAGACCGAGTGGCTCCTGGTAGGGCGACCCGCCTTTACAACCAGGACTCGGTCTATGGCACGGCCCAGCTTCCATTCTTGTTGAATGTCTTTAAACCGGGCCCAGACTTCACTTTCTGGCACCTGGAGTGGCTTGGGCACTTGCAAATAGTCCCAAACCAAGTCATCCTCCCGCTGTCCCCGTGAGTCTTCAATGATGTCCATGGTTTAGGCTGGAACATATGGGTAATCTAAGCCCCACTCCAAGGGAACCCTTCGTTGTACCTCCCGCTGGAAACGGGAGTGACGGGCAGCTCTTTAAGTTTTCCTTTTCCAGGCAAGAATAGGTATCTGGGGCCTTGATGACCCACTGCCTATATGTGGGTGCCCTGGTCTGGGTAGTGGTGGGCTGATTAACAAAAAGTCTGCTGGTTTGTACTGGGTCCATGCTGGGGATTGTGGTTCCTCCATTGTCTCAGATGGGGTATCTGCAGATGGGGAATCTCCTGTCTCCCACTCCTCCTCACTGGAGTCCTCTTCTGGGAAAGACCAAGAGAATAGTCTCTCCACTGACCCAAACTGTTCCAGCACTCTGGGCTAACCCCAGTCTATGACCCGTCCCTCGCTCACCTCATCCAGCTCACCTGAGGGTTCTCTCTCCTCCCGCAGCATGGGCTCCTTCCGGATGGGCACAGCAAGGGTCTTACTTGGAGCCAGCTCTTCAGGGAGATCAACCGGAGGTTGCACACGGACTCCTGCAGCCTCCAGGCCCCTGGCCAGGCCTCGCGTCTCCTTGCAGTCTTTTTTCCCAATATGTCCCGGACCTCTGAGATGGACATACCTGATGGCAGCTCTCCTCCATCACTGGCAGGTGGTCCTCGGCCCTCCGAGCTTCCTGTGGTTGCGGTATGCATAGTCCTGTGAGCAGGTGAATAGAATAGTATCTCAATTCCCGCTGCACTGGCCCTAAGTGGGTCAATGGCCGCACAGGGCCCAGGCATTAACCCCGATTGTGGGTATATGGCACCTGGGGCATAGCACACACAATCGCTCCAATCCTCCGATCACTCCCAAGGCAAGTCCTCCACAGAGCTTCAGCCGGATGCCGGTGTCGACCAGCACGCGATTCTGCAATTCAGGTGACCGCTGCACATGGGTATCATCCGACCACCCTCCGCCACCTTCATCTGCCTCATTGTGTGCGCAGCACGCTGGTCTCCTTCACTGTTTTCCGCTGGGGCATGACTCTGCCCACACACTCGTTGGTTCAGCATGCGAGAAACTGTAAGCAGGCTTCAGGCAGTGTGTGCTGGAGTGATACCTGGTGGCAGGCGCTGATAAATTGCAGGCACTGCCCAGGCATGTAATTTTAAAAACTGCATCACCGAGGCTGAAAACTTTAGGCAGGCAAATTATACAGCGATCACCAGTAACATAATAAAGTCTCTCCTGTAACATCCTACTGTGTGGGACTGACCGTGCAGCATCCCGTCATAGACACTCCCTCATTGCATTCCGTTACTAGGGGCAACAGCAGACATTCACAAAATCCTTCTACTGTGTTAAGCAGGATTAATAAGGTTACTTGAATTTTCTGCAATGCAGTGGGTAATGCCCGTGCCATACGGAGTGCTGGACATATTTCTAATCCAGAGCGCAATCGCTCGCCATGGTTGCCACGGTTGATAGCACATGGTTACAGTCATTGGTTGCAGTGAGTGTCCATTGAAACAACTGGGTGCAGGGGCACGATGGCAGCGATGATCCTGGGCGGTTGCTATGGGCAACAGCATGTGGCAAAAGTCAATTTTGAAGGCAAAACACAGTCCTTTTCCTCGTTATACCCCCTGGCTTTTAGTGGTTGCTAGGGGCGACCGCCAGCAGGTTAACAGTGAAGGCGGATCTCGGTGGGACCTCCAAATGTAGCAGTGCGTTGCCACTAGTTACTAACATCCACCATATCACCGTGCTGCCAGACCTCCATTTATCACCTCTGAGACAATGAACAGTCATTTGCTTTGAAAAAAACAAAAAATAAATATCTGCGCTAACTAAAAGAAAGCATCAAAAAGCAGCTGGCATAGTTTGTAGATTTCATCAAACATAAAACAAAAGGTCAGGAGGGAGGAGGAACCGATCGAAAAAGGCGAAGAGTGTAAGAGATGCCGGGATTTTCACTCTCAGCAGTAGTACACTCACAGAGAATGAGAGTTTTGTGCTTGACCATGGACTCAAGTTTGCCCCGTATAAACCCCTGAGCAAATTTGGAGCCTTTATTGATGTACAAAAATACATCAGAAAGGTTAGTATTAAAAGATACTTTTTATCCCAAGTCACCACCACCTCTCTTAAGGAGACGGATGGAGTTAGACACTCTGGCCTTAGTAATGCTTCTCTCTTCAACCCGCCAGGGTTTATGCCACCTTCTATATCTGTGTTTAAGGAATTAGTTTTAAAAGATCTGGATAAGTTAAAGATAAGGAAGTACTACAAAGATATGAGGTTTCAGAAAGGATTAGAATCTTTGAAACAGAGGAATTACATTATTATCCGGCCTGCGGACAAAGGGGGGGGATAGTAGTGATGGACAAGAGTTCATATGTTTCTGAAATGAATAGAATCTTGTCTGACACTGAGACCTATATACCACTTGGCCATGACCCCATTTTTAAGTATAAGAAGTAACTCACTAGTCTTATTGAATCTGGCTTTCGTAATAATTTGCTCAATAAGAAAGAAAAGGATTTTTTAATCCCATTAGCACCTAGAAAACCAATTATATATTTTTTGCCGAAGGTACATAAATGTTTGGTTAACCCCCCGGGAAGGCCCATTATTAGTGGGTTGGATTCTATTACCTCCAGAATCGGTAAATATATTGATGGTTTTTTACAACCCCTTGTATCTGGCACCCCTTCCTATATCAAGGACTCTGCACAAGTGGTTCGTACTTTTGAAAATCTAGAGTGGAAAGAGGGATACATTATGGCCACTGCCGATGTGTCATCCCTCTACACCATCATTTCTCATGTAGACGGATTAGAAGCGGTAGAACAGTTCTTAAATAGAGATGCTGAACTGATCCCTGCCCAACGGGATTTTATTCTGGATCTATTGAGATACGCTATGACCCATAACTATTTCTGGTTTGGGGGGGTTCATTACCTCCAGAACAGAGGTGTTGCCATGGGTGCAAAATTTGCACCTAGTATGGCTAACTTGTTCATGGCCAAATGGGAGGAGGATGTCGTCTATTCCAACAGACGACCGGAATTGGTTTTCTGGGGGAGGTATATAGACGACATCCTCCTCCTGTGGGATGGCGACATGATGTCATTTACTACCTTCATGCATCAACTCAATAATAACCTATTGGGTATTGTTTTGCAGTTTGAGAGCAGCACTAGTAGAATTAATTTCTTGGATCTAACTATACAAGTTAAAGATGGTGCATTTAACATGTCTACCTTCTTTAAGAGTACCGATAGGAACGGTTATATTGGGCAGGGTAGCTGTCATCACCCTTCATGGCTCAAATCGGTACCTAGGAGCCAATTCCTCCGCCTACGGCGGAATTGTACTCTTAGAGAGGACTTTTTTATACAGGCTGCTACTCTGAAAGAAAGGTTCATGCAAAAAGGGTATTCATCTAACGATTTGAGTACAGTTATCAAGGAAGTAGGTGCCATTGATCGAGCTTCCATCTTACAAGTTAAAGATAAATCAATGTCAAGAGAGATTGATTATAATTTTTCAATGGTCACGACTTACTCTCAGCAACACTCTGATATTAAAAAGATTTTAACCAAACATTGGGGAGTTCTTAAAAATGATAAGATTTTGGGTCCGGTACTTCCTGATCGGCCACAAGTTATTTTTAGAGGTGTTCCCCCCCTTAAACTACAAGTAGCACCCAATATTTCAGATGTGGTGTGACGCAACGCGTCAGGGTAGGAGGAGTCAGGTGCCGACACTTCCAGGGTACGGCCGAACCCGGAAGCACACTACATCCATTGTTCGTTCGCATTTTAGATGTAAGTTACTACGTTTTCAATAAAATTTTATGCTAAACTACTACACTATGAGACCTTTCCTTTGTCCCTAATCACTACTACTGGGATCACTGGGAACGGCGGGAGGAGATCCAGAGAGCCAGACCCACTCCAGGGAATCCATCCGTTCTGGGATCATACATCTGCTCTACCTGGCCCACGGGGGGCCGCTGTTGGAGTGAGCGGCGGGAGGAGACCGAAAGAGCCAGACCCACTGACAACACTCCAGGGAATCCGTCCCCTCCAGGATCACATATCAGTTCTACTAGGCCCATTGGGGGCCGCTGTTGGAGGTGAGAGGCTGGGGGAAACGCTTGATGGGTGCACTAGAATTTATATGAAGATTATCACCAGCTACTGCACATTTGGCACCTTATTCACAGCTCATTCCCTGTGGACATTACCCATCACTGTTGCACAGTTATACACTTTTTGGACTGTTTTGCACTATCAGCACTTTGGGACAGCATCTCTGTTGTGGGATTGTTTGTCCATATATCATTACAGTTTGAGCTATCCACTTTAGTACATCAGTGCATGCATTATTAGTTTTTGACTGCACTGCTATTATTATTATCACATTTTTTGATTATGCTTTAAAAATATTTATGTGGAATTTTCATGCACGGTATAGTTTAGTTTAATCACTTTATTGCACATCCATTTGTGGTATACAAATAGTATATTTGGTATACTTTACAAGTATTAGCACTAGGGATTCATTTGAATTCATTTGCGATTTGATGCGTTTTTATGGTAGGTAATATTGTTATTTTGGTGTGCACCAGGGATTATGTGCTTTTAGATTAGCATCATTATTTTTAGTTTGAAATATTGTCACGTTCCTTTTAAACAGAGTGGCTTTTATACTATTCACTTCACTTCACTTTGGCGAGTTTGATTGGTATTCTATTTTATTTATGTCCTGTTGTGGCACTTATGTTGGGATGCATTCCTACATGGAGATATGAAGATTAGAGTGTTTGGCAGTCTGATCATTGTTCTTATTGATCCTGGTCAGTTTTATGCTAGTTTGGTGCTGTTTGTTAGAGTAGCGCTACATATTTTACAGTTATTTATTGCTTTCCTGGGGGAACTGAGGGGACCCTATCTATGCTGGCAGCTCTCTACTCAGTACCTCACTATTGTGTTTTAGTTTTATATTCTCTTTACCAGTGTGGTTTTTTGCGCACTAGTCCTCTTATTATTTAGTTGTGCTTTTCTTTTACACACTGAAGTCTGGTGGAGGTTTCCATGTCATCCTTATTGCCGATTGAGTTCCATGGACTATTATTTATATTTGGACATTTATTTTATTTAAGCGCTGCATTCTGACCTTTAGTCATTTGCTTTGTTTTTGTTTATTGGGGGGGATATAACTTGGTTGAGGTAAAGGGGTATATGGGATGCCCATAGATCAAATTACTTTGCCATCATGTTTCTCAATTTAGAACTTTGTTTGAGCCTTGAAGAAATGATGCACATGTATAACATCTACAGTCTCTTCCCTGCATCTCCATGCAGATTATTGCTCCTCCTCTGCGTAACTCCTGCAGACTATTGCTTTCAGGAATCCTTCCCTCCTGCACAAACTTATTCTGTTTTACATTACATTTTCTGTCACATCCTCTTCTATATGCAAAAGATCCCACTCTGAATAGTCTCTAATGCGGACTCTGATTAATTGCTGCTACTAGGCCAGAGGTCTGCAGCACCTCTCCCCAGGGGCCTAGTAGTTTAATAGCATGTGCGGAATGGTAGACTACTGTTCCCAGCTAGCCCAGCTTGCAAATCCTGTACCCTCGGGCTGCATCTATTTGACACTATTCCCAACAGTCTCTCTTCTGCTCCAGGACTCCTCATCAATGACCGTGTAATGATGAGGACTTCATCCATGACCGTGTAAGGACGAAGTTCCCTCACAGACTTCCTGGCATGTCTCCACATCCAGCCCTCCACTGTGGTACACTCACCGACCTTCTTCTGCCCTGAGTCCATGGTGAAGAACTTAACCGGACCATACGTACCGACAGTTTCTCCTGTCCATTCTCCAGGAATTCCTCATCAATGACCGTGTAATGATGAGGACTTCACCCATGACCATGTAAGGGTGAAGTTCCCTCACAGCTCTCCTGGGCCTTCTCCTGCGATCGGCGCACCCCCCTCCCCCCCTGCTGCTGTCTAGTACTCCAATTTCCACTTCTCCCGGCTGACAACTCCACCCAGTGGCCTGTTACCTCAGCTTATATGGGAGGCCTGCCCCCTGCCAATTCCAGTTGGGGATTGATCAGAGCTCCTCACATGAGCTGCCTGCCACTCCAGTTCCAGGCCCTGCCCCTCTTCCAGAACATTCTCACTGGAAGCAGGGGAGGCGCCTCAGAACTAAAGTACAGGTGGTCACACCCACTGCTACACTAACCACTCCCTGCCCTCAGATCAAAAACAAACAGGCCTAGCTTACAGAATAGGCCTGCTTAAATTTACCTGTACTGACAGAACCTACCATAAATCCTCACTCTAGCACTTACTTATGGTAGAGGGTGCTACATTAATGGAGGACTAGAAGCTCCTCCCGCAGATGTTTCCCTGCAGATGGGCTGGGAAAGAGCTCGGTCATATGACAGCTGTATATTGATTATTGAAATAGAGTGCCATCATCCATATACAGTACACAAAAAGAAGGGATAATGCAGATCAAACTGTGTATTTAGTATCATTTTAACCACTTGCCTACCGCCGTATTGTAATAGGACGCCCGCAGGAACCCTTCGTCCCTCCGGGCGGCCGTCATATGACATCCTCGGCTTCCAGGCATTGTGGAAAGCGTGTGCTCGCCGCATCACTGGGGACCCGATGCGCGTGCCCGGCCCCCTGCAATGTCCGCCAGGCACCCGCGATTGCTCATCACAGAGCAGGGACGTGGATCTGTGTGTGTAAGCACACAGATCCACGTCCTGTCAGGGGAGAGGTGAACTGATCGTATGTTCCTTGTATATAGGAACACCGATCGGTCTCCTCCTCTCATCAGTCCTCTCCCCCCACAGTTAGAATCACTCCCTAGGACACACATTTAACCCCTTGATCGCCTCCTAGTGTTAACCCCTTCCCTGCCAGTGACATTTATATAGCAATCAGTGCATTTTTATAGCACTGATCCCAAAATAGTGGTCCCAAAATAGTGTCAAAAGTATCCGATATGTCCACCGCAATGTCACAGTCATGATAAAATAAATAAATCAATAAATCGCAGATCGCCGCCATTAGTAGTAAAAAAAAAAATAAATAAATAATAATAATAATAAAAATGACATAAATCTATCCCCTATTTTGTAGACGCTATAACTTTTGCGCAAACCAATCAATATACGCTTATTGCGATTTTTTTTTAATCAAAAATATGTAGAAGAATACATATCTGCCTAAACTGAGGAAATTTTTTTTTTTTTAAATTGGGATATTTATTATAGCAAAAAGTAAAAAAATATTGTGTTTTTTTCAAAATTGATGCTAGTTTTTTGTTTATAGTGCAAAAAAATAGAAAAAACGCAGAGGTGATCAAATACCACCAAAAGAAAGCTCTATTTGTGGGGAAAAAAATTAACAAAATTTAATTTGGGTACAACATCGCATGACTGCACAACTGTCATTCAAAGTGTGACAGCACTGAAAGCTGAAAATTGGCCTGGCCAGGAAGTGGGTGAAAATGCCCTGTATTGAAGTGGTTAATCGCTATATTGTTTGCAGCAGACATAATGGGGTTAATTTACTAAAACTGGAGAGGGCAAAATCTGGTGCAGCTGTGCATGGTAGCCAATCAGCTTCTAACTTCAGCTTGTTCAATAAAGCTTTGACAATAAAACCTGGAAGCCGATTGGTTTCTATGCAGAACTAGATTTTGCACTCTTCAGCTTTAGTAAATAAAGCCCAGAGGGACATTTATAAAACTAAAACCAGGCTAACCTTATGGACAAAACTTACCATGTAATGCTTGTTATATACATTATCATTGCTGCTGCAGCACTGAAGGGATCTTTGTATCTCTGTGTACTAGTCTGCACAGGAAGTGTGAAATCCCCACAGGACCTTTAGACACAATGTAGCATTGAGCAGAGGTCATAGGTTTGAAAGTTTACTACAAGTCATCTATGGTGGCAAACATTCTGTTTGTGAAAGCGCCTGAATGATCCCAAGTCATGCAGAAAAACCAAATGAACAGAGCAGAAACATTATACCTGGAGTCTATGTATATAGAGCCTTAGTGTTCTCAAAGGGTCTCCGTCACCAAGAAATGTATACAAGTTCACTAATTTACCAACACATTTCTTCTGAGCCTATCAATGTCCAGATACCTGTACTGGTTTCTCACTGCTGCCTACGAAGCAACAGCCGTATAAGTTAAAAAAAAAAAAAAAAAAATACAATTTCAGTATTGTTTTATTCTGCCCTGGAACTGGGATCAGAGGCGGCTCTAGGTTTTGTGAGGCCTTAGGCAAAACTTAGACATGAGACCTCACTGATGCCCTTGAGATACGCAGCAGGCCTTCCCAGATTGAGATCCTCGTGCGGTGGATGGGAAAAGTGATGTGCGCTGACGCAACATCACTCCTCATAGGCTGGCTGGCAGAACATCAGGAGGTTACGCGAGAAGTGAGTGTTAGAGGGCTCTTAACATTGCCTGCACACAGCGGCATTAAGATGTCCTGTCATCTCTAAAATAAAGTGCTGCAGATGTTTGGCATGCTTAAGTGAGAGAGGGCTCTTAACGCTGCCTGAGCACAGCAGTGTTAAGGTCCCCTGTTAATCAAAACTGGGGTAATGTGTGTCGCACTACCTCTGAAGGAGCCGCTTGGTAATTTTGGGTTCCCTGTTCTGCGCCTTAACTCCAAGAACACCCTCAGCCCCTCTGACACACCTAGTTGATTGAATCACTACAGACACATGTAGCATATAGTACCTTTCACCTTACTGTAGGATATAGGCAATAAACAATTAGACACGTGCTTAGTGGTAGACACTGTCTAGAATTAGGAACTTGCATAAATGACAAAAAGTGCAGTTCACAAAGCAGAGTAGAACTGCCCTCAGGTAATAAAGGTAAACAAATACATCTATAAAAGCAGCTCTAGATCAATAGAAAAAAAAAAAATCAATAAGACAAGAGAATAGGTAAATCAATATTTAGCAACACAACTGTAATCTAAACATGTGTCACGGAACGTCCCACACTCTACTTGAGTGCTTCCGTCATATACCACTGCCTCCCAGTCTGGATACAAATATCAGATATTCCAACCGCTCTGAGCACAAAACAAGGCGACACTTGCTTCACTGCTAACATGGACTGTTTTATTATCACACATGGACACAACAGATAAAATAACTCAGAGACCCCCCCCCCCCACCCTTGGAAAAAGAGCGGGTTAAACTGTCCAAAGACAACGGACACACAGGTCAGGTGTGTTCAAACTTCTCCTCAGTAAACAGTCTTATCAGCAGGGGGACTGCTGTAGGAATCCCCCTCCCTCTCCAGGGACACACATCCCAAATGATCACAGCAAAGTGTCCACAACAGAATGAGACAATATACAATATATACAAGATTGAGTATGACCAGTACAGATCAGACCGGATTTCTAATTCACCTCACAAAGAGTATTGTTCCCTTGAAAATCCAGGGCCCATAATCAAAAAGGCAAGAGCCTTGCATTCAGTCCTCAACAGCCTCTGTCCCGGCTAGGTCTGCCACATTTCTCCCCATTCGGCAGGAGACTAACATAGGAGGAGACCCCAGATGGGTTGAGTCCGAAGTTAGTCCATAGTTCCAGTCCTCTACTGCCTGTACCCACACAGTACCCCAAACAAATTGTTCCAAACAGATTATTACTCACCCAGCCAACCTCTGCCTCTCTCAGAGAACATATCCGCCGCTGGGGAGAGGCCTGGACTGGCCCTTCTCCCTGGAGTCCTTTCTGCCGCTGGAGAGAAGTCAGGGGGACTGGGCTCACTCCATCATGCTGTTGGGGATCTGGGCCGACTGCCCAACATCCCTGGGATATACAGGTGGGGACTGAAGACCCATCCACTGACACCAGATCAAGCTGCAGTTGTGAGGTGATGACTGCATTCTCTCCTTGGATCCTGATCTGCAGCTCGCGATAGACTGCCACCTCCTCACCCTGGGCATTCAGAATTGCTGCAGGTATGGGGCAGAGGTCTTGGACCCTCTGTTCGGTTGCCAGCACTTCTGCTGAGGGTTTGCTAGGTGGTTCCTCCTCTACAGAAACGTCTTAAATCCCCAGTCTCTGGAATTGCTAAAAGTGTGGGACAGAGGTCTTGGACACTCTGTTCGTTTACCAGATCTTCAGCTGGAGAAGTTTGTTGTAACTACATAGATGCTGCTGGCAGAAAATCACATGTCCCTGTCAGTGTTGTGGGAGAAAGGCCGACTATCTCTTCTCTCAAGAAGGCCGAAGCCACGGTTGGTGCTGGGCAGAGCACAGTGAAGTTTGGCCCCAATACCAGCTCTTCTGCTGGGGGCTCACCCGATTGTTCTTTCTCAGCAGAAAAGTCTATCAAATCCCCTGTCTCTGCAACTGGTGTCTGGGGATAGAGGTTCACCATCTCCTGTCCATGAAACCCAGAAGATGCTATCGGTGCTGAGCAGAGGTTAGCAGAGCTCTGCCCTGTTGTCAGAACTTCAGCTTTGGGGATGGCAATCTCCAGGTTTTCCACTGCTGATTCTCTGGCATGCTGCTGGACAGGCACATTCCTCCATCCAAGATCATCCCATGCAGAAACAGGATCATCAAGGTCAGTCAGCACTTGCTGCATCCGCCATAAGACCTCCGCCTCCATAGCTGTGGGGGCAGGTTGGCAAGGCACACTATTACTCTGCCATATTGCCGACTCCTCAGCCAGGATTTCAGGGTTGTCAATTGGTATTTCCTGATAGTCCCAGGCAAAGGGAGCCCAGTCCTGGCACTGAGCAATGTCTAGCAGCCGTCTGTAGGCGATCTCCAGCTCCCATTCCTGAAAGGCCAGAAACTCCAAATCTTCCTGTGCCCAGTGCACTTCCGAAATGTTCAGTAGCCCTTCTCTGAAATCCATGATTTCGTCCACCCGCCACTCCAAATCACTCCCAAAGTTAGGGTCCCCTGTCAGCTTCACATACAACAGTCCCAAGCTTAAGACTTCTGTTGGGCTGTCATCCACTATCCAGGGACATGCTTGGGATACATGCCACCGGAGGGCTCTGTAGCTCTCATCCAGCTTCATCTCTGGCCAGACCAGCCTGCTTAATTCAGCTGTCTGCTCCTTGTGCGGTTTTTCTCCCAAAAACTGCACCCGCAATCCGTACTGCGACCAGTACCTTTCCTGCATGGAGGGGAGAACTTTTCCCTGGTGTCGCTGCTCACGGGCTAGTGCTTCTTTCCAGAGTTCGCAGCGAATAGAATCACACCATCCCAGCAGGACCTGCTCTGATACTGGTCCTCTGTGCTGTATTTGCAACTCTCTCAACCTCCTTCTGAATTCCTCCTCCATGGCGGCTGGTATCTGTACCTCTCTTCTCCTCTCCTGCTATCCAGACCTTGGATCCAGGTGGAAGTTTGGATGTCCCAGACTGCAGGAAGCGTCCCGCTGCTTGCCACCAATGTCACGGAACGTCCCACACTCCACGTGAGTGCTTCCGTCATATACCACTGCCTCCCAGTCTGGATACAAATATTAGATATTCCAACCGCTCTGAGCACAAAACAAGGCGACACTTGCTTCACTGCTAACATGGACTGTTTTATCATCACACATGGACACAACAGATAAAATAACTCAGAGACTCCCCCCCACCCTTGGAAAAGAGAGCGGGTTAAACTGTCCAAAGACAATGGACACACAGGTCAGGTGTGTTCAAACTTCTCCTCAGTCTTATCAGCAGGGGGGCTGCTGTAGGAATCCCCCCTCCCTCTACAGGGACACACATCCCAAATGATCACAGCAAAGAGTCCACAACAGAATGAGACAATATACGATATATACAAGATTGAGTATGACCAGTACAGATCAGACCAGATTTCTAATTCACCTCACAAAGAGTATCGTTCCCTTGAAAATCCAGGGCCCATAATCAAAAGGCAAGAGCCTTGCATTCAGTCCTCTCCAACAGCCTCTGTCCCGGATAGGTCTGCCACAACGTGTCTAATGGAATAGAGGTTTCCTAGTGGTTTTCGAGTGCACTCGAAAACAAGAGAGAAGGTGGGGTCCCCCTTTAAATGGCAACAACAAACTGCGCAGGGCCGGTGCAAGGATTTTTGTTTACTTATCCCTGGTCCAAGAAGTGATGTCATACCGGGGAGGGCTGGCAGCCAGTCCAGTCAAGTGGCCCACTGAACCACTGAATCAGCTCTTCGATGCCCACCTGGTTTTTCAATGCAGCCTCATCAGTGCCCATCAATGTAGCTTCATCAGTGCCCATCAATGCAGGCTCACCAGTGTCCATCAATGCAGGCTCACCAGTGTCCATCAATGCAGGCTCACCAGTGTCCATCAATGCAGGCTCACCAGTGTCCATCAATGCAGGCTCACCAGTGTCCATCAATGCAGGCTCACCAGAGTTGTAGTTTCCTCTGCCCTGCTCGGGAGTTTGAGCGCGGACTACAACTTCCGGAATGCAACAGTGGCTGGCTGGGCCGCCAGCCCAACTTCCTACAGAAGAAAAAAAAAAAAAGGCAGAGGTTTGCCGGTCTGTGTACAAGAGGGTGGCTGAGTGGACAAAGGTCTGCTGAGCTCCCGTTGCCCTTCCCAGTGCCACCCACCATGACAGCACCGGGCCTGCAGGTGGGACAGTGGTGCCCGGTAAACATGGTGAAGGGAATTGCACATCGTGTCAGTGGTGGAAGTGATAGGCGGCTTCCCAGCCACTTGTAACACTTCCAGATGAAAGGCAACAGTCAGCTTTACTAAAGTACACACACTCCCAGCTGCTATGGGGGCTGGGAGTGTAGTAGTATGGCTGAATTTGCATCGCATTTGGACCAAGGTCATGCAGGACCCTTTTTTGGTCCACCCAGAATCGGATTGCAAAGGTGTTCGCACCCATGTGATCCGATTCATGTCTGAATTGACAGTTTACACTGTATTGACAGTATCACTGTATTGACACTTCCAGTGGTTCGCAGAAGGCAGTGTGAACTTCCTGCGAGTCAGGTGCGATGCAGGAACCCGCAGTGGATTTGCAGGGCTTTCGCATCGCACCAGTGTGAACCGAGCCTAAAAAAAAAAAAGTGTTGGTTCACACTGCAGCGATGTGGGAACTCTGTGAATCCACTGCGGGTTCCCTCATCGCATGGCTTCCGGGGGAAGTTCACACTGCCCTATGCGAACTGCTGAGAGTGTCAATACAAAGTTAATGACACCCCCAAATCAGTTTGCATATCGCAGTGTGAACTGCAAATTCGGACTGGAATCGGATCACATGGGTGTGAACACCCATGCGTTCCGATTCTGCTGCCGATCAGAAAAGAGGTCCTGTGCGAGTTTGGTCCGAATGCAATACGAATTCAGCCATACAATCTGTATCTCTGAAATAGCATCACACAGAGTGGTACAAATCACATCCGATGTTGAACATCGCTGCAGTGTGAACTAGCACTAAATCCTAAATCTTCATCTCTAATCGCTCTAATAAGGCCTGCGGGCAGTATTAGGGCCAAAAAATAACAGGGTGGGCAGTTCCTATAGATGGCAATAGATAATGGCCGACCAGCCCTCTTACCAGACCTGGGGATACAGCAACAATGGTTTCTCTGATCAGGAGTTGGCTCATTCTGGGTTGCCTGTGGCGACTCCGCTGGGTAGTGCCCAGATCTGTATTCTGCAAATAACTTCATGCCTTTCTTCAGAAGGGATGGTCAGGGCCATCTTAAGAGCATTATAGGCCCCCGGGCAATACAGTGCACTGGGGCCCTGTCTACACAATCACGCACGAGAATAAAAATACTAATTATCAATAAGGCTATATTTGTTGGTACTTCCAAAAAATCAGTGTTTAAACATTAACACAACGTTTGGACAATATAATACAAGTTTGATGGGCACAGTGGCAGAGTGTGATGGGCACAGTGGCAGAGTGTGATGGGCACAGTGGCAGAGTGTGATGGGCACAGTGGCAGCGTGTGATGGGCACAGTGGCTGTGTTTGATGGGCACAGTGGCTGTGTTTGATGGGCACAGTGGCTGTGTTTGATGGGCACAGTGGTACAAAAAAAATGCAAAGCAACGCACATGCATTAATGCATGCTTTGTGGTGTGAATAAAAGCTGAAGTTTTGGTTAAAATGTTTTTTTTCTACAGCTTTAGTTACATTATATACCTGTAAGTATGTCTGATGTCATGCAGGATGCTGGATCTGTAGAAATCTTCATTGCAGGGATTCTTCCATCACTCTGGGGGTTAACAGTTTCGGGTCTTTGGGCTCAGTTGCGGTAAAAATAATCCAATGGGGACACGCCCCCTCCTGGCCCCTACTCCAATGAGATAAGTTCTTTCACTGATTACTCTGCCAGTAGCATGGTCTTTGAATGGAGGAGAGAATCCTGTGACTGAACAGACTCTCCTCCATTCACAGATTATGTTACAGGCAGTGTAATCATTGAAGAACTTTTCTCAATGGAGGATCATCTTTAGTGCAGCTTAGCATGGAGACCTGAAGTGGCTACCCCCCATAGAATCAGATGTTCAGCAGCAGGAAGAGGACAGGGCAGCCCTGAAGTGAAGATTTCTACAGAATTCAGCAGCTGGCGCACCTGGGACATTCATCGTTACAGGTAAGTAATGTAACTAAAGCATGTTTGTGATTCACTGATAAAAAAATAAAATGAAAGTGGACCTTCGCTCCAATTTGCACTTTAACTCCTTCAGATCCGTGCTATAGTCGAATGACGGCTACAGCGTGGATCTGCTTTGCCGGGAGGCCGTCAATAGACGGCCTCCCCTTTGCATGCTTGCCACGCCTCCCCTGAAGGGTGCGCACGGCGCTTGTTGTGATCAAGCCGAGTCAACGAGACTCGGGTGATCACAGATCGGAGTAAGGGGTCGATCCCGACCCCTTACCATGTGATCAGCTGTCAGCCAATGACAGCCGATCACGTGATGTAAACAGAAGATTGGTAATCGTTTTTTTTTTCTCCTTACGCTGACAGCGTGAGGAGAAAAAAAAAGTCGATCACCAGCTTCTGCTGAAGGGAGATCGGTCCCAAAGAGGAACAGGCGAAGCTGCCTCATATGTACCTGCCAGTGCCACAAATCAATGCCCACAGTGCCCACCAATCAGTGCCTACCAGTACATAAGTGCCAGAAATCAGTGCCACCTATCAATGCCCACGAGTGCCACCTATGCCCACCAGTGGTGCCAATCAGTGCCACCTAGCAGTGCTGCCTATCAGTGTCACCTACCAGTGCCCATCAGTGCCACCCATCAATGCCACCTCTCAGTGTCCGCCAATGCCACCTATCAATGTCCCCTCATCAGTGCAGCTTATCAGTGTCCTTTAGTGCAGCCTATCAGTGCAGCCTATCAGTGCAGCCTCATCAGCGTACATCAATGAAGGAGAAAAAAATTACCTGTTTGCAAAATTTATTAACAAAATATAAAACGGTTTTGTATTTTTTTTTTTATAAAAAATTCTGTCTTTCTAAATTTTTTTAAACAAAAAACACAGAGGTGATCAAATACCACCAAAAGAAAGCTCTATTTGTACGGAAAAAATGATAAAAATTTAATTTGGGTACAGTGTTGTATGACCACACAATTGTCATTCAAAGAGTGACAGCGCTAAAAGCTGAAAATTAGTCTGGGCAGGAGGAGGGTTTAGGTGCCCAGTAAGGAAGTGGTTAATGATTACTACTCCTCCCCCCCTCCTTTCAGGAAATTTTTTTTTTTTTCATTGGAGAGTGCAGCCAATGTATTCCCCACCTTGCCCAAAGCCTTCTGGGATATCCACATCACAAATAGGGAAAAATGGCCTATTTAAGTGTAATTTTACCAAGAAAACTTAATTACAAGAAAGCAAACATTAAGGGGCCATTTGCAGCGCCAGTGCTGTGCGGTGAGTTCCTTTGCTAAAAATGGCACATGTCCAATCTTTAGCACATTAGGGTGCATTGGCATCCCATTCATTTCAGGGGGCTGTGGGCATAATTTCAAGAAGTATGCTCCTGAGGGAGGTAGCTTAGCTGAGCAAGTAAAGAAAGGGGGCAGGGGATATCAAAAAGGATAAGTTCATTTTGAAAGTACCCTTATTACTTGAATCTCTTTTCTGCTGAGAGATTTTACCTCAGACATCAAATATGAACAAAGCATATCCCTCTATAATGTGAACACATGAACCCTTAGCCACCATATAAACGGAATCTCACTTTGACCACCAAAATGGAGATGTATAACCACTTCAATACCAGGCACTCCCCCCCCCCCCCCCCCTTTCCTGCCCAGGACAATTTTTAGCTTTCAGCACTGTCGCACTTTGAATGACAATTGCGCGGTCATGCGACACTGTACCCAAACTAAATTTTTATAATTTTCTTCCCACAAATAGAGCTTTCTTTTGGTGGTGTTTGATCACCTCTGGGGTTTTTCATTTTTGCACTATAAACGAAAAAAGACCGACAATTCATAAAAAAAAAAAAAAAAAAAAAAAATCTGATGGGCACTTATAGGCAGCACTGATAGGTGGCACTGGATGGATAGGCAGCACTGATGAGGAGCTACTGACAGGCATTACTGAATGGCACTGATTAGCACTTTTTTGGTCACTGTTGTGGGCAGGGATTAGCACCGACATCCATTTATTATGGGGACAGGCTGGCAGGTGTTGGGCACTGAATGGCAGCTGATGGACACCTTTTGATGGGGGCTGTGCTGATAATCAATGTGCTGAGTATCAGCACAGACCCCTCTGACAGGGAGAGCCGCCAATCGGCTCCCCCTGTCAGCACGAACCAAGGAAAGACGTTTACTGGCACTTCCTGGTTTACGCGATGATCAGCTGTGATCGGTCACAGCTGATCACGTGGTAAGAAGCCTCTGTCAGAGGCTTCATACCACGTTCGGAGTTGCAGTGTGTCAGACTGACACACATCACCTCTGATTACCGTGCTGCGGGCGCGCGCTGGATCTGTTATCCTTATGTCATATGACGTTCTGATCAGGATAGCACAACCACTTTGCTGCCGTCATTCTGCTATGCCATGTCTACAATAAATGTGATGTTTTAAATACTCCTTGTTTCTATTAGGATCTGTTGGCACCGTTATAATCCCACCCCAACCTTCTTATCACAGCGTGGGGTCCCACCCAAATCCATACCAGGCCCTTGGGGTCTAGTATGGATTTGGAGGGGACCCCCACGCCGAAATAAAAAAATTGGCGTGTGCCCCCCCAAATCAACACCAGGCCCTTATCTGAGCATGCAGCCCAGCAGGTCAGGAAAGTGAGGAGACAAGCGAGCGCTCCCCCCAAAAAATACCAGGCTGCATTCGCTCAATATGGGGGGGTGCTTTGCAGCGGGGGGGCTCTTCTTCCCCACCCCAAAGCACCCTGTCCCCATGTAGATAGGGACAAGGGCCTCTTCCCCACAACCCTGGGTTATGGTTGTGGGGGTCTGCGGGTGGAGGGCTTGTCAGAACCTGGAAGCCCCCTTTTAACCACTTCAGCCCCGGAAGGTTTTACCCCCTTCCTGACCAGAGCACTTTTTACAATTCGGCACTGCGTCGCTTTAACTGCTAATTGCGCGGTCATGCAATGCTGTACCCAAACGAAATTTGCGTCCTTTTCTTCCCACAAATAGAGCTTTCTTTTGATAGTATTTGATCACCTCTGCCATTTTTATTTTTTGCGCTATACACGGAAAAAGACCGAAAATTTTGAAAAAAAATGATATTTTCTACTTTTTGTTCTAAAAAAAATCCAATAAACTCAATTTTAGTCATACATTTAGGCCAAAATGTATTCGGCCACATGTCTTTGGTAAAAAAAATGTCAATAAGTGTATATTTATTGGTTTGCGCAAAAGTTATAGCGTCTACAAACTAGGGTACATTTTCTGGAATTTACACAGCCTTTAATTTATGACTGCCTATGTCGTTTCTTGAGGTGCTAAAATGGCAGGGCAGTACAAAACCCCCACAAATGACCCCATTTTGGAAAGTAGACACCCCAAGGAATTTGCTGAGAGGCATGTTGAGCCCATTGAATATTCATTTTTTTTGTCCCAAGTGATTGAACAATGACAAAAAAAAAAAAAAAAATTACAAAAAGTTGTCACTAAATGATATATTGCTCACACAGGCCATGGGCATATGTGGAATTGCACCCCAAAATACATTTAGCTGCTTCTCCTGAGTATGGGGATACCACATGTGTGGGACTTTTTGGGAGCCTAGCCGCGTACGGGGCCCCGAAAACCAATCACTGCCTTCAGGATTTCTAAGGGCGTACATTTTTGATTTTACTCCTCACTACCTATCACAGTTTTGAAGGCCATAAAATGCCCAGATGACATAAAACCCCCCCAAATGACCCCATTTTGGAAAGTAGACACCCCAAGCTATTTGCTTTGAGGCATGTTGAGTCCATGGAATGTTTTATATTTTGACACAAGTTGCGGGAAAGTGACAATTTTTTTTTTTTTTTTTTTTTTTTTGCACAAAGTTGTCACTAAATGATATATTGCTCACACAGGCCATGGGCATATGTGGAATTGCACCCCAAAATACATTTAGCTGCTTCTCCTGAGTATGGGGATACCACATGTGTGGGACTTTTTGGGAGCCTAGCCGCGTACGGGGCCCCGAAAACCAAGCACTGCCTTCAGGATTTCTAAGGGCGTACATTTTTGATTTTACTCCTCACTGCCTATCACAGTTTCGGAGGCCATGGAATGCCCAGGTGGCACAAACCCCCCCCAAATGACCCCATTTTGGAAAGTAGACACCCCAAGCTATTTGCTGAGAGGCATGGTGAGTATTTTGCAGCTCTCATTTGTTTTTGAAAATAAAGAAAGACGAGAAAAAAAATTTTTTTTTTTTCTTTTTTCAATTTTCAAAACTTTGTGACAAAAAGTGAGGTCTGCAAAATACTCACTATACCTCTCATCAAATAGCTTGGGGTGTCTACTTTCCAAAATGGGGTCATTTGGGGGTTTTTTTTGCCACCTGGGCATTCCATGGCCTCCGAAACTGTGATAGGCAGTGAAGAGTGAAATCAAAAATTTACGGCCTTAGAAAGCCTGAAGGCGGTGCTTGGTTTTCGGGGTCCCGTACGCGGCTAGGCTCCCAAAAAGTCTCACACATGTGGTATCCCCATACTCAGGAGAAGCAGCAGAATGTATTTTGGGCTGTAATTTCACATATTCCCATGGCATGTTTGAGCAATATATCATTTAGTGACAACTTTGCGCAAAAAAAAATAAAAAAAATAAAAAATTGTCTCTTTCCCGCAACTTGTGTCACAATATAAATTATTCCATGGACTCAACATGACTCTCAGCAAATAGCTTGGGGTGTCTACTTTCCAAAATGGGGTCATTTGGGGGGGTTTTGAGCTGTCCTGGCATTTTATGCACAACATCTAGAAGCTTATGTCACACATCACCCACACTTCTAACCACTTGAAGACAAAGCCCTTTCTGACACTTATTGTTTACATAAAAAAATAATTTTTTTTTGCAAGAAAATTACTTTGAACCCCCAAACATTATATATTTTTTTTAAAGCAAATGCCCTACAGATTAAAATGGTGGGTGTTTCATTTTTTTTTTTCACACAGTATTTGCGCAGCGATTTTTCAAACGCATTTTTTGGGGAAAAAACACACTTTTTTACATTTTAATGCACTAAAACACACTATATTGCCCAAATGTTTGATGAAATAAAAAAGATGATCTTAGGCCGAGTACATGGATACCAAACATGACATGCTTTAAAATTGCGCACAAACGTGCAGTGGCGACAAACTAAATACATTTTTAAAAGCCTTTAAAAGCCTTTACAGGTTACCACTTTAGATTTACAGAGGAGGTCTACTGCTAAACTTACTGCCCTCGATCTGACCTTCGCGGCGATACCTCACATGCATGGTGCAATTGCTGTTTACATTTGACGCCAGACCGACGCTTGCGTTCGCCTTAGCGCGAGAGCAGGGGGGACAGGGGTGCTTTTTTTTTTTTTTTTTTTTTTTTCTTTATTATTATTATTTTTTTATCTTATTTTTAAACTGTTCCTTTCATTTTTTTTTTTTTTTAATCATTTTTATTGTTATCTCAGGGAATGTAAATATCCCCTATCATAGCAATAGGTAGTGACAGGTACTCTTTTTTGCAAAAATTGGGGTCTATTAGACCCTAGATTTCTCCTCTGCCCTCAAAGCATCTGACCACACCAAGATCGGTGTGATAAAATGCTTTCCCAATTTCCCAATGGCGCTGTTTACATCCGGCGAAATCTAAGTCATAAAATGCTCGTAGCTTCCGGTTTCTTAGGCCATAGAGATGTTTGGAGCCACTCTGGTCTCTGATCAGCTCTATGGTCAGCTGGCTGAATCACCGGCTGCATTTTCAGGTTCCCTGTTGAGACAGGAGAGCCAGAGAAAAACACGGAAGACGTTGGGGGGGAGGGGCATTCCCTCCCACTGCTTGTAAAAGCAGTCTAGAGGCTAATTAGCCGCTAGGATTGCTTTTACATGAAAGCCGACCGCTGGCTGAAAAGAATGATACCAAGATGATACCTAAACCTGCAGGCATCATTCTGGTATAACCACTCAAAGTCGTGAATGGCGTACCTGAAGACAAAAAAATGGTTAACAATAAAGCACAGTAAACGGTAAGGTATAAAAAATTGCATACCTGAAAAGCAAACTTGATAAAACATAATAACAATAAAACATTGCAGAATAGAATACAGTAAAAAAAAACAGAACAATAGAGAGAGAATAGAGAGAGAGAGAGAGAGAGAACAATAAAACGACAACTATTTTTTTTTATTTTATATTTTTGTATGTGTTTTTTTTTTTTTTTTTTTTTACACTTTTTTTTGTAACTAACTTTTATAACTGTAACCGGTTCCAGGTTCGGGTCTCTCAAAATGCGATGGCATCTTGGGAGACCCTGTGAAAGTGTGCCTAGTCTGTGCAATGCTGTACCCTACGCTAATACTCAACTAGTGAATGGTAGCGTTCAAAACATTCACCAATGCAAAGACCAGGATTGTCAGGACAGGAGGGACAATAATAGAGGGTGTCACGCCTATATCCGCGCTTGCTGCAGACACGACATCTTTTTTGGGGGTTCGTTGGGTAGGGGTACTCGGGAGGACATAAAGAAAATGCCTCTCATGCAGCCGACTGCATTTGGTTGGGGATGTGAATGGGGGAGGTACGGGCGCTGCAGAAGCGGTGGGTTCCCAATTAGGATTGGCGAATGCAGCAGGAAGGGCACTATGGGCACGACGGGTCTGTGTTTGTCTTCTTGGTGGCAGCGGGACACTACTTGTGCTTGCCACCTCACCAGCTTGAACTGCACTTATGGGACTCGCCACGTCACCAAGTGTTACTGCAGTGCTGGTTTGACTACGACCGGGGTGTACTAGGCCGCTGGTGCTTGCCAGTTCACCAAAACGCTACCAAAAAAACTGTTAGCGATCGCAGGGATCAGGCCTGACTCTGCGAACGCTGCAGTTATGCGTTTAGTGTTTTGTAAGTGTCAGTGATCGATCGATACTGCACTTGGGTGGGCTGGGCTGGGCCGGGCGGAGGGGCAAAACGCAGGTGCTAGCAGGTATCTGGGCTGATCCCGCTAACACTGCGTTTGTGGGAACCCTAAACTGCTGGGGACGCTAGTATAGATCTGATCGGATCAGATATTGATCCGATCAGATACTATACCACTAAGGGAGGCGTATGCTGCGTGCGTGGGTGTTAGCGGTACTGGCGCTAACCTGACACTGCTTGGGGCTGGTGCTTGCCAGTTCACCAAAACGCTACCAAAAAAACTGTTAGCGATCGCAGGGATCAGGCCTGACTCTGCGAACGCTGCAGTTATGCGTTTAGTGTTTTGTAAGTGACAGTGATCGATCGATACTGCACTTGGGTGGGCTGGGCTGGGCCGGGCGGAGGGGCAAAACGCAGGTGCTAGCAGGTATCTGGGCTGATCCCGCTAACACTGCGTTTTTGGGAACCCTAAACTGCTGGGGACGCTAGTATAGATCTGATCGGATCAGATATTGATCCGTACAGATACTATACCACTAAGGGAGGCGTATGCTGCGTGCGTGGGTGTTAGCGGTACTGGCGCTAATCTGACGCTGCCTGGGGCGACGCATATCACCGCCGGGCGATCAGGGGGCTAAACTTTTATTCGGTAATAAACGGCGGGTGCCCTGACACTATAAAAAATAAACGAACTAACCAGCGTCACCCGTAACGGTTATACGGTGATCAGTGGTGAAAGGGTTAACTAGGGGGCAATCAAGGGGTTAAAACATTTATTAGGTAGTATATGGGGGTCCCTGTCGCTATAAAACGCTGACGGCGAACCTAAATATTTACCTCACTAACTAGCGTCACCAGCGACACTAATACAGCGATCAGAAAAATGATCGCTTAGTGACACTGGTGACAGGGGGTGATCAAGGGGTTAAAACTTTATTAGGGGGGGTTAGGGGGGTGTCCTAGACCTAAAGGGGGCCTAACACTCACTGCACTAACACTGTAACTGTCACAAACTGACACTATGCAGTAATCAGAAAAAAAAAAAAAAAAAAAAAAAAAATACTGCTAATGTCAGTTTGTGACAGGGGGGGGGGGGGTGATTGGGGGGGGATCGGGGGGCGATCGGGGGGGGATCGGGGGTGTAAAGTATGCCTGGCATGTTCTACTGTGTGTGTTTGTGTTGTGTGCACTTACATGTCTTCTCTCCTCGGCGCTGGACGGAAACTGCCAGACCGAGGAGAGATGACATCACATCCTCTGCCTGTGTGAAACTACACACAGGCAGAGGAGGATTCCCATTGGCTGGGAGCGATCGCGAGGGGGGGGCCACGATCGGATGGTCTCCCCCTCGCCTCCCGACTCTCCCAGTCAGATGCCGACCGCCGCTGGCACCGGGGGGGGGGTCCGATTGGACCCCCCGCCCGCGGGAGGCAGATCACGTATATATACGTGATTCTGCCTGCCCGTGCCACTCTGCCGACGTATATCTACGTTAGGCGGTCGGCAAGTGGTTAACAAGGGGGCTCCCAGATCCTGCCCCCCCCTTAATCAAAAAATATTGTCCCTCAATGTAGATCGATCAAGCCGCCCGCCACACCACCGAACCCGAAAAAAAAAGCTCCGCACTCGAAATTTAACAGGCAGTGCGGCTTTGACGAGTGCGGACCCTTTTTTTTGGGTGTGGCAGGCGACGTGATCGATGATGGATTACATTAGAGGACATTATTTTTTTTTTTTTAATAAAGAAATTGTCAAAAACTGTCTGTGGTTTGACACTTTTTTGGTGAATGAGTAGGTACAATGTACTCCCTACTCATTCACATGGGGGGGGGGATCTGGGGACCCCCTTGTTGAAGGGGGCTTCCAGATTCTGATAAGCCCCCACAACCACAGCCTAGGGTTGTGGGCCCATGGTTGTTAGCCCAGGGTTGTGGGGAAGAGGCCCTTGTCCCCACCATGTTGAGGTCATGCGGCCTGGTATGGTTCAAAAGGGGAGGGGGGGGGGGGCGCTTGCTTGTTTCTTGACCGGTCGGGCTGCATGCTCGGATAAGGGTCTGGTATGGATATTGGGGGGGACCCCACACCATTTTTTTTTATTTTGGTGTGGGGGTCCATACCAGACCTGAAGGGTAGTCACTTCACTGGGCATAGGTAAGGGTTTACAACCACTTCTTGCTAGCTGTATACTAAAATCAAAGTGAAACTAAAGAGAACAGTTAAATCTCTCAGCAGCAGGACTAATAACTAAAGGCCAACTCCACCTCCACCCTGCAAAAAAAAAACAAAAAAACAAAAAAACTATTGCATTTAATATTTTTTTTTTTGCAAATGTGCCTGCAAACCATTGCAACCATGATCAGTGAAATGCGTGTGCAATGCATTCCCGCTTGCATTTTTTTTGTGTGTTTTTTTACACATTTCCACACATCATGCATAAGGCAGATGATTCACTTTAACGAACTGCCTATGTGCAACAAACATGCCAAAGACACGATTTTTGCATGTTTCGTTGCATGACAAACACTGTATATCGCACCTAATTTGAGGTGGCATTTCAATGGCACCACAAGCGTGTTGCGCGTTTTGCCACATTTCTGAAAACGCACGCAGAAATGTGTGATTCTGCCTGCATTTTCAGAGTAGCCAAGTGTGAATGGGGCCTTATATGTTGCACAGGTAGAGGCAGCCAGTTAGGGCCTCTTTATTACATTGAACCTGAACCTGCATTTAACTGACAGTCAAGGTGAGAGGGAGGCATTGGCTCGTGACACCTACATAGTCATACATTCGAGAGTCTTCTCCAGAAAACCTGAGATTTAACAGAAGGGAGGAATAAAGTAGGGGAATAAGGTAAGTATTACAAAGTATTCCTCTACTCCTAGACTTAACATGTATTTAACCCTTGCAGTGCAGGGAGGCCTCAATACAAGCATATTTTTTTGCTGTTGCCCAGAGGGGGCTTTAAAAGCTAAGTTCACATTTTAAAAATAAATAAATAAATAAATAAATATGTAGTTATCAGTTTTAGTAGTATCATTTTTGAAGCTTGCAAAGCGCTGCAGCTGTGATCAGTGTATGGTTGGTTTAATGCACAGCCTTGTGCAGACTTCTTTTAGCCTCAGGTCTATAACAAGGTAGTGATGGACTCAGGCAGGTTTGGGATCACAGTCCCAGCCCACCAGAGCAATTGCACCAGGAAGCCGACCCTGAACACCGCCAATCATAGTCAGGGAGGCATTTCCCAGTCTGTGGACTGGGAAATGCCTCCCTGTCTATGATTGGCGGTGTGCAGGGTCGGCTTCCTGGCGGGATTGCTCAGGTGGGTTGGGATTACTATCCCGAACACACCTGAGTCCATCACTACTAGAATGGTAAACATTAGTTATGGAGCTGGAGGAACTATCAATGGACTACCAGTGTGGTGATATCACCAATGAGAACCAAGGGTCCCTCTGTCGCAGTGGAAGATGGGAATTTTAGTGTCTACATTTACAGATCTCTGTGAATGGATGATGGAGCCATGCCAAATTCCAAAATAAGTATAAGCCTGCAAGGAGAAGCACCCCACAATTCAGGTAATGGTGGAGTGGGTGGGGGCAGTTTGGGGGCTGGGAAGTGTAGGGTTATCCTCTTTCCGGGTTTGACTATTGTGTCAAGGTTTCAGTCCACCTGAAACCCAGACATACATACCTCCAGTACAGTCCAACCATCCTGGGACAAATTCAAGTAAATCTAATTCTGGCCCTGGAATGGAGCCAGTGCTCTTCTGGGTGCTCTGCTCTAACTGCACCAGTGAGGATTCCGGGGTCAGGCCGGCACTGTGGCGCAGTGCCTTCCTGTGCTCTCTCTTGCTTCTCCTCGACTCCCCCCCATCCCTCCCCCTGCACAATGTGGTAATCCAAGTATTAATGCACTCCAATCTTAATCACATGTAGCACCCTTGTCCCTAGAATAGGGCTACAGGTAAATTTAGTTATGCTGGGTGGTAGCCAGCCTGGCTAGTTTGTAGTGTTTAAGTGTCAAATGATTTATGTTCCAGTTCTATTCAATTGTGGCTTCTCCCTTTTGTCAGTAGGTGGCACTGTTGCCTTTGACATTAGTATAATGAGCTACAGTATACTTAAGTTATGGATAAACATACTTTTCCCTGCCAATCACATTTGCGACTAAGCATGCTGGTGAAAGCTATTTAATGAAAAGAAGTCAGGTGATCAGAGCCAGTCTTCCCGTCCAGGACTTCAGCATGGGTGGATGTGTGTCCAGCTCCTGGCTGCTAGGCCTGAAGCATGAGGCCTATCCAGGTGGCTGCCAGGCTTGTCCGAGGCCTATCCAGGTGTATGCAGAGGAAAGCCTGCCAAAGATCCGGAATTGATTCTAGAGGGATGGAGTTCTAAGGAAACACCAGAGGGGACTCTTCATGAGCTGGGGGCTATGGAGGATTTTTAGAGAGAACTCATCCAAGGGAATCTGCGTGAATGAAGAAGTGAGTAAAGTTCAGTTACTAGAGGAGCCAGTCTGTCCTACAAAGTACAGATGTGCTCGTTCAGCTTAAAGGCTCTTGTTCCTGTACTGCTGTCTACCTTACCTCACCTATTTTTGTCTAAGGAGTCTGCCAACCTGCCTGTTGCTGATCCTTAGTAAGGGTGTCCTGTGCCCGATCCTGTTTGAGAAATAAACTTCTCTCTTGTTTAAAGCATAACAGTGACTGGCACCCAATGTTCTTTCTTGTTCATCACCCACCACCATACCCACAAACCTGCACCCAGAGAATGTATGTCAGCCATCCCTACACCCAGAAAATCAGGGTAGGTACTACACTGCGAAAGATAGAATTAGCCTTTAACCACCTCGCGCCTGCCGGCCGTCAAATGATGGCCAGGCGGCGCAGCTCTCGTTCTGGGCGGGCGTCATATGACATCCTCCCAGAACGACCACTCTCGCGCACCCCTGGGGGCACGCATCGCGGCAATCGGTGGTGCGGTGTGTCAGTCAGAAACACCGCTACACCGATCTCGGTAAAGAGCCTCTGACGGAGGCTCTTTACCACGTCCGATCACGGCGGATCACGATGTAAACAGGAAGAGTCGTTGATCGGCTTTTCCTCACTTGCGTCTGACAGACGCGAGTAGAGGAGATGCCCCCGGATGCCCGCCCAAGACCACCAGGATGCCGCCAGGACCATTAGGGATTGGCACCACCCCGGACCACCCTAGACCACCAGGCCAATCAGTGCCCATCCCAAATACCTGCCAGTGCAATCAGTGATGCCTATCAATGCCATCTATCAGTGCCGCATATCAGTGCCACCCATAAGTACCCATCAATGCAGCCTATCAGTGCCCATCAGTGCTGCCTACCAGTGCCCATCAGTACCGCCTATTAGTGCCCATCGTCAGTGCCACCTCATTAACCACTTACCAACCGGCCCATAGCCGAATGACGGCTGCAGGGCGGTTGGATAACTCTGGGTGGACGTACTATGACGTCCTCCCAGAATTCCCCTCTCGCGCGCCCCCTGGGGCGCGCACCCGAACACATCCGTGACCGCCGGGTCCAGGGGACCCGGCGCATCACGGATCCCGGTGAATGGCCGCTGATCGCGGCCGTTTACCATGTGATCGAGCCGTCAAATGACGGCGCGATCACATGTAAACAGACCGGCGTCATCTGATGACGCCGGTTCCTCTCCTCCCCTCCTGTGTACCGATCGGTACACAGTGAGCGGGGAGGGGGATGGATGGATGTCTGCAGCGCTGTGGGCTGGATGTGTAGTGCCCACAGCGCTGCACAGAGACATCCATCCATCCATGCTCAGCCATCCCTCACTACTAATGCTGTGCAATACTCTGCAATACCAGCACAATACTCTGCAATGCTGTGCAATACTCTGCAATACCAGCACAATACTCTGCAATGCTGTGCAATACTCTGCAATACCCCCACAATACTCTGCAATGCCCCCACAATACTCTGCAATGCTGTGCAATACTCTGCAATACCCCACAATACTCTGCAATACCCCCACAATACTCTGCAATGCTGTGCAATACTCTGCAATGCCCCCACAATACTCTGCAATGCCCCCCGCCATACCCCGCCATACTCCGCCATACCCCGCCATACTCCGCCATACCCCGCCATACCCCGCCATACCCCGCCATACTCCGCCATACCCCGCCATACTCCGCAATACCCTGCCATACTCCGCAATACCCCGCCATGCTGAGCCATGCTCAGCTGTACTCGGCCTCTGTATGTGGCCAGGCTGTGGAAGTCTCACACATGGGGTATCGCCATACTCAGGAGGAGTAGGAGAATCTATTTCGGGGTGTCATTTTTGGTATGTACATGTTATGTGGTAGAAATATTGTATAAATGGACAACTTTGTGTTAAAAAAAAAAAAAAAAAAGCGTTTTAACCACTTCCCGCCCGCCGGCCGTCATACAACGTCCTTGACTTTGTGCGGAGATATCTGAATGATGGTTGCAGCTACAGGCATCATTCAGATATCAGCTTTTTCAGCCGGCGATTCCCAACACCATGAGAATGATCATAGCAGCTGTTCCACTGCTTGATCGTTCTTACGGGAGGCGAGAGGGGACGTCCCCCCTTCCCGCCGCCTTGCGGTGCTTCTACCGACTCACCGCTACGATCGAAGCCAGGGTCTTTTTTTTTTTTTTTTTATTTCAGGCTTCCCAGCCTAGAGGTGAGATGTGGGGTCTTATTGACCCCATATCTCACTGTAAAGAGGACCTGTCATGCCATATTCCTATTACAAGGATGTTTATATTCCTTGTAATAGGAATAAAAGTGGTCAAAAATTTTTTTTTTTGGAAAAAAGCATCAAACTAAAATAAATAAAGTAAAATGAACAATAAAAAAAAAAAAAAAAATTTTTTAAAGCGCCCCTGTCCCTGTGTGCTCGCATGCAGAAGCGAACGCATACGTAAGTCCCGCCCACATATGAAAACGGTGTTCAAACCACACATGTGAGGTATCGCTGCGATTGGTAGAGCGAGAGCAATAATTTTGGCCCTAGACCTCCTCTGTAACTCAAAACATGTAACCAGTAAAAAATTTTAAAGCGTCGCCTATGGGGATTTTTGAGTAGCAAAGTTTGGCGCCATTCCACAAGCGCGTGCAATTTTGAAGGGTGACATGTTGGGTATCTATTTACTCGGCGTAACTTCATCTTTCACATTATGCAAAAACATTGGGCTAACTTTACTGTTTTGGTTTTTGTAAAGCACAAAACATTTTTTTTTCCAAAAAAAACGCGTTAAAAAAATTGCTGCGCAAATACCGTGCGAGATAAAAAGTTGCAACGACCGCCATTGTATTCTCTAGGGTCTTTGCTAAAAAAACATATATAATGTTTTGGGGTTCTAAGTAATTTTCTAGCTAATAAATGATGATTTTTACATGTAGGAGAGAAATGTCAGAATTGGCCTGGGTGCTCCAGAACGCCTGAAGGTGCTCCCCTGCATGTTGGGCCTCTGTATGTGGCCACGCTGTGTAAAAGTCTCACACATGTGGTATCGCCATACTCGGGAGTAATAGCAGAATGTGTTTTGGGGTGTAATTTGTGGTATGCATATGCGGTCTGTGAGAAATACCCTGCTAATATGACAATTTTGTGGAAAAAAAAAAAAAGTAAAAAAAAAACCTTGATTTTGCAAAGAATTGTGGGAAAAAATGACAACTTCAAAAAACTCACCATGCATCTTTCTAAATACCTTGGAATGCCTTCTTTCCAAAAAGGGGTCATTTGGGGGGTATTTGTACTTTTCTGGCATGTTAGGGTCTCAAGAAATTAGATAGGCCGTCAGTAATTCAGGTGTGATCAATTTTTAGATATGCGCACCATAGCTTTTGGACTCTATAACTTTCAAAAAGACCAAATAATATCCACCGATTTGGGTTATTTTTACCAAAGATATGTAGCGGTATAAATTTTGGCCAAAATATATGAAGAAAAATTACTAATTTGCAAAATATTATAACAGAAATGAAGTAAAATGTATTTTTTTTACAGATTTTTCGGTCTTTTTTCTTTTACGGCGCAAAAAATAAAGAACCCAGCGGTGATTAAATACCACCAAAAGAAAGCTCTATTTGTGTGAAAAAAAGGACAAAAATTTCATAAAGATACAGTGTTGCATGACTGAGTAATTGTCATTCAAAATGTGAGAGCACCAAAAGCTGAAAATTGGTCTGGTTAGGAAGGGGGTTTAAGTGCCCAGTTGTCAAGTGGTTAATGCCACCTCATCAGTGTCCATCAGTTAAGGAGAAAACGTACTTATTTACAAAATTTTATAACAGAAACAAAAGAAAAACTTTTTTTTTTTTTTCAAAATTTTAGGTCTTTTTTTATTTGTTTAGAAAAGAATAAAAACCCCAGAGGTGATCAAATACCACCAAAAGAAATCTCTATTTGGGAAAAAATTATAAAAATCCTCTTTGGGTACAGCGTAGCATGACCGCGCAATTGTCATTTAAACAGCGACAGCGCTGAAAGCTGAAAATTGGCTTGGGCAGGAAGGGGGTGTAAGTGCACTGTATTGAGGTGGTTAAGTACCATTTCAGATGTGTACATTTAGTTCTCTTTTACACCAATGCATTTTTAGGTGCAGTGCATTAAAAAAAGTCTGCTTGCTGCATCGTTGAGCTTTCATAAAAACACACATTTTCAATAGTAAAATGCTTAAAATACTTGTAAAAACACACCTTAAAGTGGGGTTCCACCCAAAAAAACAAAAATACTTGAAAAATCCTAAAAAAACTTACCTCTAAATGCCTGTTGCTAGGGGGTCCCTCGTAGTCTGCCCCTTCCAGTGCCTGGGCTGGTGACATCACTTCCCTCTCAGCACAGGAAGGGCTCCGCTCTGCTCCCTCGCCGCTGTCAATCATCTGGGACCCATTACAGGTCCCAGGAGACTGAGCGGCCAATCACGGCGTGCGGCGCCGTTCGCGCATGCGCAGTGGGTGCCAGGCTGTGAAGCCACAGCCCGGTGCCCACAGTTGCAATGCCGGCGCCACTGAACGGAGGGGGAGATGAGCGGGGCTTCGATCCCCCACATCGCTGGACCCTGGGACAAGCAAGTATCAAATTAAAAGTCAGCAGCTGCAGTATTTGTAGCTGCTGACTTTTAATTTTTTCTTTTTTACCCGACCCTGGGTGGAACTCCTCTTTAAATCACACTAAACAGATGTGAACCGGCCCTTATTACTAGAAAAACCTGTGGTTGAACGTTTTTCAAAAACAAGCCAATATGTTTTTAAAGCACATCTAAATTTTAACTATGCGACATGTAGTTTATCAAAGCATTGCTGTTTTAACTAATTTCTATTTTTTCTTAAAATTCAGTTTTCACCTTGGTTTTGTCTCTTTTTTTTTTTTTTTTTTACATCTCAGTGTGGCTTTTCTCCTCCAGCCTCTTTCACCTACTTGTCTGCATGCTCTTGCTCCAGCATCAGTGTTTGAGCATGTTGTGTCCACCAGGAGTGCATTCAACAGGTGACAGTGCTGAAGCTCAATTGGGAGATGCTTGTTACCCTATAATAGGAAATGCCTTCACAACATCCTTCATAATAGAATCACCAGGTGTTATTTATCGAGAGCTGTAGATTTTAAAAGTTTCAAAATTACATTGAGCCCTGGTTATGATTGCAGCAATTTGGCATGCGATTTAACATGTCAAAATCACATGCCAAATCAGCGGCTATTGCCGGCAATGGCACTGTCCAAATCAGTGTGACGCCGACTTTGCGGCACTGCACCGATTCCAAAAAGTAGTTTCTGTACTACTTTTGGCGACTTCGGGGTGAGATTTCAATAGACATCTGTGCAGAAACCCGCACAGATATCTCTGAAATTGCCCTGCAAGTCGGGGCTGAGATGCAGGAATGAACGTCAGTGTGAACCTAGGCTTAAGGCTCATTCATACCAGCAGCGTGTAAGGAGAGGGTGCTGATGCACTGAAACCTCATTTTGTGAGAGCTATATTGAAATGTCACAAAGTGATATTTCATTTAATTCTGCTGGCTACAGTGTGGCGCAATATAGATTTTCTTGCACCACGCTGTGGAATAACAAAAGTACAGAATACTGGGCATTGTTTTAAGTGCACACCAGGGTGGATAAAAAAAAAAAAAAAAAAAAAAAAAAAAAAAACGATGCTTTTATTAGGAAAAAAAAAAAATCAGATTTTTTTTTAATTTAAATCGATTTTTTTTTTTTTAAAGCAAATTTATTTTAATGAAATGCTTTTGAAGTAAAAATCTATCTAAAGATAGTTTTCTATTCAAGATACATTAATAATTTAGTATGTTCAGCATGAAATGGAGCTTAGTTATGTAGCATGAGGCTGTAAATTCTGCAACATTTACACTTTTGGTAAACTCATTCAATGAATCCAAGCTCTGCAAGCTGAGAGAACATGCACTGCACTGATGCAGTGCACTGCAATTTTACAGTAACCATGAGATAAGACAAAGTTCAGGAATATTCCTTTATCCAATTGTTTTTCAAATCTATGTACACTACAAACTGTATGATTGAATCGGTTCTGATATCGCTGTTTTACTAACCTGACAGCTTATTATTCTAAATAGGAAACCTTCATTTTGTTTGCAAATATTAAAGATTCTAACTACCAACAAGACTGACTCCTTACATTTAAAGAGCACCAAATCAGTTCAGATCCATCATGGCAGCTCCTGTTAGCGGACATCCACTCACCTGCTGCTGCCACATCCCTCTCCTTGTTGTGTCACTTCCACATCTCCAGCCCTCCCATTAAAGTGAATGGGACTGTCAGTGAGTCACCAGCGGGTCAAAGGAGGAGCCGCTGCAGGACAGAGATGAGAGTTGCTCTTTAAAAATTACGATTGAAATCAAATCCACCCTGGTGCACACTACTACAACGAGGTGGTGTGAACAGCCATGATAGGAGACAAGGCTTTTTTCCTTGTCTATGCATTGGAACTAATCGAAATCAAAAAACACATATGCAAATAAATACTGTGCACATGAAAACAATGTCCCAATAATGACGTCTTATAGTGAAAAAAGGAAACAGTCCATAGTGGATATAAATGATCCGTATGGTAGTTGGTTCAACTTTTCAACGGTCAGTACAGATGTCATCAAGATAAACGGAAAGATGGAATACGCTTACCGGACAAGTTGGATTCTACTGCCAGGAGCATAGAATCAATAAGGCTTTATGCCACCAAGGGCAGAGGTGTGGAACGGTGGAGGCAAGGGTAGAGCCTCTGCTGGGCCTGGGTATCCCTCTGGCTGGGCCTGGATGTCCCTCTTGGTCTACTGGAACAGGCTCCAGATGGATCCCCAACCCACGAGTGTTATCTCAATTCCTCAGGACATGTGAAGAAAAGAGGGATGCTTCCACATGGTGTAATTCAGGGGTGTTTTTTATTTTGTTAAAAAAACACAATAAATGAAAAATAAAACGTGATCACGGGTACAAAGCAGTGTATGGGGTAATAAAAACACCCTACGCGTTTCGATCCAAAAGATCTTCAACAGGGGATCTTATGGATCTTATGCCCCTGTTGAAGATCTTTTGGATCGAAATGCGTAGGGTGTTTTTATTACCCCATACACTGCTTTGTACCCGTGATCACGTTTTATGTTTCATTTATTGTGTTTTTTTAACAAAATAAAAAACACCCCTGAATTACACCATGTGGAAGCATCCCTCTTTTCTTCACATGTCCTGAGGAATTGAGATAACACTCGTGGGTTGGGGATCCATCCGGAGCCTGTTCCAGTAGACCAAGAGGGACATCCAGGCCCAGCCAGAGGGATACCCAGGCCCAGCAGAGGTTCTACCCTTGCCTCCACCGTTCCACACCTCTGCCCTTGGTGGCATAAAGCCTTATTGATTCTATGCTCCTGGCAGTAGAATCCAACTTGTCCCGTAAACGTATTCCATCTTTCCGTTTATCTTGATGACATCTGTACTGACCGTTGAAAAGTTGAACCAACCACCATACGGATCATTTATATCCACTATGGACTGTTTCCTTTTTTCACTATAACACGTCATTATTGGGACATTGTTTTCATGTGCACAGTATTTATTTGCATATGTGTTTTTAGCGCTACTTTTGATTTAGATTCTTTCTATACATTTTTGTCACATGGTTTGTAGCAGCTTTATATATGTTTTTTAGGGTAGCGCATTAATCAATCCTCCTTTCTTGTTATGCATTGGAACTGCATCGGGCAAGACTGCCCAGCTCCACCCAACATATCTGGAGTGAACCAGCCCTTAAAGTAGTACTAAACTCTTAATGCATTTTTGTGCCCCAAATACTTAAAGAGGAGCTCCAGCTCCATTACAAATTAAAAGACAAATCCTGTAGCTTCTGACTTTTTATATTAGGACACTTACCTTTCCAGGAATCCAGCGGTGTCCTCAGCAGAGCCTATTTTTCAATTGGCTATCAGATGCTACCGCCGCCATCTCCACTAAGGGAAACCAGCAGTGAAGCCTTGTGCTTCACAGCTGGTTCCCTACCGCGCTGCCCTCTGTGAATGGGCTGTCTGCGGTGGAAGGAGGAAGGGGGCTGAACTTCCATGGCAAACTCAAAACCAGGTACCTGCTCCCCACCAAAAGGTGCCAAATGTAGCAGCGGAGGGGGGGGGGGGGGGGGTGTCAAGAGGCTGACAAGCAAAGCTTTCCCTTTTAGGTGGAGCTCCGCTTGAAATTTTTGATGCCTCTGTTTCTTCCCCTTCTTGTGTCCCTCCATTTCCTCCCTGAACTCCCAGTCAGGAGCGCACCCTGTGCTCAGTAGTAGGGTTTGTCGAATGCGTAGTACATCTGTTGAAACTGCCTTGTCAGCTCTTGCACATAATAGATTCACTAGCCCTGTTTTGCCTTGCACGTGCATAGTGTGGCCACTGGTCGCCTTTTGCTCTGACATCCAACCCATTCAGCACATGTGCAGTAACATGCTCAGGTTTGCTAAACAGTACTGCACATGTGCCAGTAGGCCCATAATGCGCACACCTACCAGCCATACACAGCACAAGAGCGCATGTCTGCAGGACAACAACAGTGACCTTACTGCACATGTATAGCTCCCAACTGTCCCTGATTTCAAGGGACTGTGCCTCATTTGGAACAAAGTCCCTCTTTCCTCCCCATTTGTCCCTCATTTTGGTCTGGTCTATATAGTTGTATAAAAAATGCACTATTTATCAAAAAGTGTTTCCCAGTGCTAAACCTTTCATCCAATATCTAAATTGCTGCATCTGTAAATTCCAAAAGCCAATATAAAGGAATAGTAGTGGTAGAAAAAGCACTTTTGGGTTTAACCAATATTTTTTTTTGTACAACTCTCCTTTAAGGGGAGCGTGGCAGGGAGTGTGTCCTATGCCTACATAAGTTTGCTAATTAGGGTTGCCATATCATCTCTTTAATCCAGGACACATATTAATTACACAGGTTCCTTGACTGATTAAGGTGGTAATCAAACTCACTTGGTGCCTTATCTGCATTAAATCAGCCTCAGAACCTGTGCAATTAATATGTGTCCTGGATTAAAGGGATGATGTGGCAACCCTTTTTCTAATAGGTGTCCCTCGTTCCCATCTCAAAAAGTTGGGGGGTATGCACATGAATCCCAGAAAATGTACAGGGCGGCAGGAGCTTGCATGTCAAGGATAGTGGAGGCCAAGGGTAGTACTGGAGGCCAAGGGGGCACCCTACAGAGGGAAACAGCACAGTGCAACTTTCAGAGGCTGGTAATGCTGGAATGACCACACTAAAGCTATTAGATTGTAAGCTCTTATGAGCAGGACAGTCTTGTATTTTATTGTATACTTTAGGTTGTAAAGCGCTGTATAATAATGATAATAATAATAAAACAGGGGACAGGAGGCCATGGTGTACAAAGATATGCAGCTACATTTATTCATTGATGTTTACGAGAGGGCTTTATAATGACATTTTTATGTTAAAGCTTTCATGAGATTTTAGTGATTGTGTGTTAATAAAGAGAGAACCTTCCTGCAGTTTTTAAAACGGATCATAACAGAACAGCATCAGGGATGGTCTTATCACATTCGCTGTACAGCAGTTTAGGGTGCAATGCACCACACCAATGATAACTGCTGACAGTTTCCTAAACATGTGCACTTGATTACACACTTTCAATCACTTAATAGCTTGAGATTAGTTTCTTGGCTGATGCGTTTACTTTCAATGGGCTGCAAATAACATATTTGCTAACGAGGAAACCTCCTGCGTGGCCTTTATTCTGCATACCCAAAGCTTTTATAAAATCTAATATTGGCCCAAACATACACAAAGGCAATATAAAATATATACTGGCTATATAAAAAAAAAATATATATATATATCTAAGGCTCACCATACACGTACAATCAACTTTGCCAAAAAGATGTAATATAAGGAACTACCTAAGCTATCCAATCAATCTGTATCCAAAGAGACAGGCCTTTGCACTACATTCCTGTTCATAGATCTAAAGGAGAATGCACATAGATTGTAAGGTATGTGCTGGGCCTAAATGTAATCATTAAACGGTTGCTGCAGGTATGTGAATATAAGGCGTTAATAATACACCAGTGGCATTTGTTAGAAAAATGCATCAGCCAATATGCGGCTTACGGCTGTGACCTTTGATTTGATTTCCTATAATGCCTCATTTTGATGATAATTTTTAAGCAAATATTTACCATCTGTGGATAAACATAAGAACTGCATTTAGACTTACTATCTAATCTAAGCAGCCAATCGTTTCCTATGTTCAGAAAAGTATGTGACGGTTATTTTAACATTACCTCAGCAGTCCAAAGTCTTGAGAACTTGTTGCAGCTGCTGCAGTTTGCGTGTCCTTGTCACAAAGCAGTTGGAGGTTCTCTGTGAATTTTGATGATGTCCACCCACATATGGCTGCAATTAGTTCACACTGCCCCCTGGAGGTAAAAATGCATATCTTCTTACACAAGAGACAATGAGGCGTGTGTTATGTAATGCTCACAATGAGCCCCAAATAAGAGGTCCGAAAAATATTTATTTCCTATAACAATATGCTGTATTTTGTTTATTTTTTATTTAATTTTTTATTGACAAATACTTTACACATAAATATGTTTTCAAAAAACAAAAAACATCTTCAGTGATTGATCCCTAATGGCTGAATGATTGAAACCCAATCATTCAAATATTTTATAATCAGTAACATGTTAAATAAAATTTCAAAAAAAATTTAACAATCTTTTTAAAATTGGAGCTTTCATTTAACCACTTCAAAACTGGACATTTTCACCCCCTTCCTGCCCAGGCCAATCTTCAGCTTTCAGTGCTTTTGCTTTCAATGAAAATTACTCCGTCATGCAACACTGTACCCACTAAACCATAGAACAAATGAGGAGGAGGGGGGTAGAAGGATTTTCCCTGGTACCACGTGTAGCTGTACCCCTTAGGGGCTGCTAAGTGATATGGCCCACCTGTCACTCTGCACAGCCTGGCATTTAATTCCCACTCTAAAGGCCCATACACACGATCAGACTTTTTGACAACAAACATGCAAATTAGCTGTTTTAAGGCAACATCCTACCATGAGTATGCTCCATCGGAAAAACTTTTTCAGTTTTCATCAGACTTTTGTTGGCTGTGCGAACAGACAAACTTTCCAGCAACAAAAATTCAATGGAACAAAGTCCGATTGTGTGTACACAAAACCATTGGACTTTTGTACAAACTACAGTACCTGCCCGTGAGAATGTTTCCAGCGCGATCCCATCGCGCTGGTTCTCAGCGACAGGATACTGTACATCTTGCACCCCTTATGACGTCACAGTCCCTGGCATGATGGGACTGTGACATCATAAGGGGTGGGGTCACCAAGTGACATCACCCAGTGACCACGCCCCATGCCTATATAAGTCGTTGCACACTTCGCACACAGCATTACAGCGGGAGAGAGCATCATGTCAACATCGGAAGAAGAGAAGAGGGAACAAGACAACGGAGATGACCGGGCCACCGCTAGCAAAAGAGCAGAAGATAGCGGAGAAACCCGGAAGAAGAACCGGAGAGCAGGAGAAGAACCGGAGACCTGGAGAAGAGGCCGGAGAGCGGGAGAAGAACCGGACATCTGGAGAAGAGGCCGGAAAGAGCGGAGAAGTCGGAAGAAGACCCCCGTAGCTGTCTAATAAATTACTTTAAAAACCTGTCTGGTGTTTTTTTATTGACACTTTTTTCTCCAGGTGAATGAGTAGGGGTACGATGTACTCATTCACATAGGGTGGGGGGCCGAGATCTGGGGGCCCCCTTATTAAAGGATTCCAATAAGCCGTCCGCCCGCAGACACCCAACAACCAACAGCCAGGGATGTCGGAAAGAGGCCCTTGTCCTCATCAACATGGGGACAAGGTGCTTTGGGGTGGGGGGTGCAGGGCGCCCCCCTGCCCCAAAGCGCCCACCCCCCATGTTGAGGGCATGCGGTCTGGTACGGTTTGGGGGGGGGCGTTCGCTCGTCCCCACCCCCCTTTCCTGACCGGCCGGGCTGCGTGCTCGGATAAGGGTCTGGTATGGATTTTGGGGGTGACCCCCACACCGTTTTTTCAGCGTAGGGGGTTCCCCTTAAAGTCCATACCAGACCTAAGGGCCTGGTATGTTCTTGAAAGGGGAACTCATGCCGGTTTTTTATTTAAAATTTGGCGTGGAGTTCCCCCTCATGATTCATACCAAACACCTGTCGGCAATGCTTGTCGCTCATCGTGAAAGGAAAAAACACATTTTTCCTTTCCCGACGGGGCTCGCAGGTGTCAAATCTCGCTGATAACAGATTGACACAATATCGCGGTCACCTACTGTATAAACACGCATGCTCAGAAACAATGCAAAAGATCAGACAACAATACAGAAGTTGACCAAAGGCTGGCGGTAAAGAGTTGAAAAACCACGTGATTTGGTGAAAATTGGATGAAAAAGTTCTGTGTTTATGCTTAATTATTTTACGGCCAATGCCCTTTGTACAAAAATCCACGGGAAAGTTTGTACAAAGTCCTATCGTGTGTATGAGGCTTAAGACAATAAACAATCCATGTGCTTGTTTTTGTTTGTTTTATTGAGGGAATTCAACTCAGATGGGGTAAGGAAAATATGGGATGCTCGATGAATTGTAGATCAATCAATTGGTAAATTGTAGAACAATCAATTGGTGAATTGTAGAACAATCAATTTGGACGAACTATGTACACTCCCTGTACACATCACTACTTCAGTCTCCTCCAGCACTTTCCTTGCTTACAGACTATTCCTCTTCCTTCCTCCTGCACAACTCTTGACTCTCAGGATCGGCTAGTACATATAAGGTTAGGCCTGACACTGGCTCAGCCAGGCCTCAGCAACTGCCCTTTGCAGGCAGGGACTGGGGGTCCCTATAGTGTAGCAAGAAAATAGAAAGTCTATAGTGCTAGCTGTCCTAAGGATGGACTACTGCTCCCAGTCAGCCTTCTTCAGGCCCTGCCAGCCCTCTTGGCTGCAGCTGCCCGACTCCACTGCCCATGACACCACAGTCCACTCCACTGCATCTGCACCCATCCCAGTCCTTCCGACTGTGCATGTCACTCACCAGCCCTCCTGACTGCGACCAGTTGTTCCTCTCCTTGAAAACTTTCCCAGCAATGCTAGTTCCCACTGTCCTCTCTGCTCCTCCTGTGCCTCCTGTCCAGAAACTTCACGCTTTCTTGAAGGGCTCTGTCCACACCCTAGCCCTGGGCCCAAGGTCACCCCCCCCCCAGAAGGGGGGAGCTCCCTCAAAGGCCCCGACAGCCTAGCACTCCATCTTCAAGCTCTGAACAACTCCGACGACTCACCCCCAGCTGACCCTTGGTATTTAAGGAGGCCTCCCCCCTGCCAATCCAGGTTGGGGACTGTTCAGGGTTCCCTACCTAGAACACCCCAGGCAGCTCTACCTCTCCTCTTCTCCTCTCCTTCTAGATTTCTCTAGAAGAAAGAGGGAGGTCTCAGTGATGCTGCCTGTGAGTCACCAGCTGCTGCTCTGAGCCACTCCCAGCCCACATAAAACAAAACAAACAGGCCTGGCTGCCAGCCAGGCCTGCTACACTCACCCCCCCCCCACCAAAATTACAGCTGGTCCCTCCTGGGCCCAGGAGCAAGGGCATCCCATAAGATAAGTTTTAAGGGGAAAAAGGAAATAACTTGGACAAGGAATATGTACAAATAAATTACGTACAAAAAATATGCATATCATTTCTGGCAAGTATTTACATCTGTACATATAACATAAATCTAACTACAGGTCCCTATACAACAAGAATAGGAAAATGGGACTTTAACGGTGCAAGTAATTAGAGCACAATATCAAATATAGTATAAAAAAATCTTTTATTTTGATAAACAAAATAAGAATTTATATATTTAAAAAACAAAGCACAAAAAAAGGGTGGGGATACAGTGTTGGCTAGTACATTCATATGTATGCAACAGTACAGCAATGGTGGATTCCCAACATGTTTCGCCCATAAAACGGGCTTCCTCAGGGGATGCTGGTCGTGTGCAGCGTACAGAGCCCTCTATCAGAAAACAGATAATTTGAATGTATCATAAGTTATTATTAAAGTGACAGCATAAACAAGCAAGAAACACAACACCACAAACGAAAAGTGATCATTTATATGCAACTGTGTCTTTCATGTCAGAATATCACTGCTTACCTGTGCGATCTGCGCATGTGCGGCACAGTCCTTACGTCTGCATCCGGTGATTACAACGGATGGATGGTATTTAAGGCTGCCTTCAGTGGCATGCAGACGCTGCGGGAACCAGGGGACATTTGGATATCTATCTTGTCAATCTAGGTAACTATAGATATTGGCTGATCGGTGGTTTTTCATCTCCCTATTAGTGATTATAATTCTTTGCCCATTGAAGACACTTTCTCTTTCTGCTGACAGTCCACAGCAGTCTATTTAAACTAGCTTTATTATGTTTACTAGATATATTCCTCTGACGATATGAACCTATATGGCCCCTGGCATTAGTCAGCTACTGACACTACTGCTGTAAGTGAATATTTATTTAAACTCTCTGCCTTTTTTTATTTATGGGGTTTTCCATTTCTCCCATGATACATTGGTCATTATCGTTTTGTTGTGTTTTTTAGCTGGTCTTTATCTACCATCTACGGCCACTTTAGCGCATAGTTTTTCTGTAGTGGTCAGTCATCCCGGCAGTTATTGGTCTCTCCTCTTTGTTTAGGAGATATAGGTAAGCAGTGATATTCTGACATGAAAGACGCAGTTGCATATAAATTATCACTTTTCATTTGTGGTGTTGTGTTTCTTTCTTGTTTTTGCTGTCACTTTAATAATAACTTATGATACACTCAAATTATCTGTTTTATGATAGAAGGCTCTGTACGCTGCACACGACCAGCATCCCCTGAGGAAGCCCGTTTTATGGGCGAAACATGTTGGGAATCCACCATTGCTGTATTGTTGCATAGATATGAATGTACTAGCCAACACTGTATCGCCACCCTTTTTTTGTGCTTTGTTTTTTAAATACATAAATTCTTATTTTGTTTATCAAAATAAAATAATTTTTTATACTATATTTGATATTGTGCTCTAATTACTTGCACCGTTAAAGTCCCATTTTCCTATTCTTGTTGTGCTCTTTTTCGGGATGTGGTGCCATTATAATATTTAGGGTGTTCATGCTCATAAAAAAACTAGCATACAGCTAACAATAAATGACACACGATATACACATCTAAGCCAGAGCATCTCTCCCTCGAGAAAGATATTCTGCCCACAGGAAATCTTGACTTCGGCCGGAGGTGATGGACAGCCGTCCCATCCCAGGGGATCCTGAAAAACACAAACACAACAGCATCCTAAACTAACAGCTATCTACATACTTTATACAGTTTCTGTCAGGAGGGGGTTAGCATCCTGCCGACAGAAATATCAAACAAATATTCACTTTAGAACATTTTCTTCTATTGTTCTGTCAGGAGGGGGTTATGGCCTGCTGCCAGAAACAATGGGGAAAGAAACACACAGTATTAAAGTGAAAAGTTCTCTTTGGAGTTCCTGATAGGAGGGGCCCCTCCCCGGACAAACAGGCTCCTTTAAGAATTAGGTTTGGAAACAAACCTTACGCAAGTGTACTTGCAATAGGAAAGGTCCATCCATTGGGCACACAGGGTGGCAGGCTGGTCTGAATCCATCAAAGTCACGAAGAAAGGCATACTCTGCTACCCTCCATCAGTTCATGTGACACATCTTTATGGTAAACTGTACTCTCTAACAGTCTTCTTCAGGCGTAAAAGTGTGGATCAGGCAGTCTTTTTCTAACTTCCCCTTCCTCCTTTATGGCGACTAAATGGCTCTTTGTAGGCTGTCCTGCCTTCACAATGAGCACCGGTCTCTGTATATTGCTCTCTCCAGCCGCCATTCACACCAAATGTCCTCAGAACGGGCCCTCCCTCTCTGGCACCTGCAAGGGCTTAGGGATATGCTAGAAGTCCCAGACCATGTCATTATCCCACTCTCTCCAGGAGTTCTCAACAGCGTCCATGATCTGGGAAGGGACATCCAGACCCCACTCCAGAGCAACTTTCCTCTGCACCTCCCGTTGGAATCTGGAAAACCTGGGCAGTTCCTTGGGTCATCCTCTTTCTGGCAGAACACAGGCATCTTGGGACCTCACAACCCACTGACGATAGGCAGGTACTCTGGTCTGGGTGGTGAAGGGTCTGTTTAAAAATAGCTGCTTGTGGTGGATGGGGGTTCCTGCTGCTTTCTCAGTTCCCATCACAGCCTCTGGAACATCTCCATCCTCAGACTGAGTTTCCAATGTTTGGGAACATCCTGTCACCCATTCCTCCTCTTATGAGTCACTACTATGAGATGACCACTCCGCCAGCCTTTCTAGGGACCCAAATTCAGCATGCAGTTTGGGGGAACCACAATCAATGGCCCTGTCCTCGCCATCCCCATCTAGCTCACCTGAAGGCGCACCTCCCTCCAGCACTGGCTTCTTCTGAACTAGGATAGCAGCGGCTGGCATTTCAGGAATTTCTGGCTCCTGCATGGAAGTACTTACAGTCACCAAGTCCCCAACCATGCCACAGGCCACAACAGTCTCTTCTTCCCTTATGCCCTCTTCCTTTGTGGGGGAGTCACCAGGCCTCGACTCTACCCCGCCTTTTAGGGATGATTCTAGGCCCTCTCCAGCATTGTGGGACTTCCGCGGCTGTAGGCGACATAGTCCTGAGTGCAGGTCCACTGAGACAGAAGTACAGCTAAATCTCACTGGTTTAATAATAATAATAAAAAAAGGTAAACAGAGTAAACATAGTAAAAACATAGCCAGAGTTCAGGAACCGGAATGGATAGTCAGACAAGCCAAAACATCAGAGAGCCAGAGATGAGCGTAGTAGAACAGCAAGCAGGATCTGGAGCCAGAAGGAATGTCAGCCAAGCAAGTCTTTAACAGGAACACAGGAGAGCATCTCTAGAGATGTGACCAAGGCAAAGACAGAGATCATCTGGGCTGGACGGCTTAAGTAGGTAGGACTGACGAGCAGGATATCATCAACAGGTGAGTCACTGTGGAGAGAGCTGAGCCCTGCTCTGACAGGACCCCCTCCTCAATGACCCCTCCCCCTCGGAGAACCACCAGGCTTGAGGGGAAAATGTCTATGGAAATCAGGGGCGTGTACGTCCGAGGATGAAACCCAAGAGCGTTCTTCCGGATCATACCCTTTCCAATGCACCAGGTACTGTATGCGCCCACGGAACCTATGGGAGTCAACAATGGACTGTACTTCATACTCCTCATGGTTCTCAACCTGTACAGGGTGAGGACGAGGCAATGAGGTGGTAAAGCGGTTGCAGACCAAAGGTTTTAAAAAGGAGACATGAAATACATTTGAGATACGCATATTAGAAGGAAACATCTAATGCGTAAGCCACTGGGTTAATCCTGCGACGAATACGGAAAGGCCCAATAAAAGGAGGTGCGAACTTCAGAGAGGGAACACAAAGTCGGAGGTTGCGAGATGACAGTCAGACCCTGTTCCCAACCTGGTAGGAAGGTGCAGGGAGGCGTCTGCGGTCAGCATGGAGTCTGTACCTATCATTAGCCTCCTGGACTTGTGCCCAAGTGGAACGAAGACCACAGAGATGCTCCCCTAATGCAGGAATACTCTGCGGAACAATTGAGTCAGGCGACATGGAAGGTTGAAAACCATAGTTCGCCATAAATGGGGACAATCGGGAAGCAGAATTGAAGGCACTATTGTGACCTCCGCCCACGGTTAGAGGTCTGACCAGTTGTTATAATGGTCAGAAATATAGCAGTGTAGGAATTGCTCCAAGGACTGATTGGCTCATTCTGTGGCCCCATTAGACTGCGGGTGATACCCAGAGGAGAAAGCAAGCTGAATTCCCAACTGTGCACAAAAGGCTCGCCAGAACCGGGACACTGACTACCCCTGTCCGAGACAGTCACCTTGGGTAGCCCATGTAAGCGAAAGATCTCCTGGAAAAAAATGGAAGCCAGTTCCTTTAGAAGTGGGCAACTTCTTAAGTGGAATACAATGAGACATTTTTGAGATCCGGTCAACCACCATAAGGATAACTGTGTTGCCCTGGGAGTTGGGTAACTCCACAATGAAATCCATAGACAGGTGGGTCCAGGGCCTCTCTCCATTGGGTATGAGTTGTTACCTCAGCACGTAGACTAGGCCACCAGAATTGTTGGGAAATGGCCCAAAAGAGTTGATTTTTCCCAGGGTGACCAGCAGCCTTGGGAGAATGGTAAGTCCGGAGCAAGGCAGTACGGAGAGTCTCTGGGACAAAGCAGTGGTCACAAGATTTCTCAGAAGGGGCATGAACCTGAGCAGCTAGAATTGTGTCACCCAAAGGAGAAGTGAGACTGGTGCAAAACCGTAGCCAGAATACGATTAGGAGGAATCACAGGAATCGGAACCAACTCCATCTTGGAAGTGGAGGAAAATGGTCGTGACAAAGCTTTAGCCCTTACATTCTTAGTACCGGGTAAGAATGAGACAATGTAATTGAAACTAGACAAGAAAAGAGCCAATCACAACCTTCTGGGAGAGATGTGTTTAGCCTCAGACAAGAATGTGCGATTCTTATAGTCAGTAAGAATGAGAACCGACACAGTGGTACCTTCGAGGAGATGTCTCCATTTTTTCAGGGCTAAAATGATCGCTCTCAGGCACCAATCTCGTAATTGCACTCCGCAGGTGACCATTTCTTGGAAAAGTAGCCATAAGGATTCATAGCATTCTCAGAGGTAGGACGTTGAGACAGAAGGGCACCAACTTCAGTCTCAGAAGCATCAACCTCAAAGATAAAAGGTAACGTAGCATCAGGATGTGCCAACACAGGAGCAGAAACAATGGCAGCCTTGAGCTTCTCAAAGGCCTTAACACTGTGGGTTACTGTCCTTTCTGGTCCTATCAGTCAACCGGACCAGAGATGAGAAGTTACGAATAAACTTCCGATAATAGTTGGCAAAACCAAGAAAACACTGCAGAGGATGTAAACCCATGGGTCGGGGCCACTGTAGGACTGCTGAAAATTTCTTTGGGTCCATCGAAAAACCAGCAGGGGAAATTACATAACCCAGGAATTTAACCTGTTCACGATGGAATTCACACTTCTCCAATTTACAATAGAGATTGTTCTCTCTTAGTTTCTGAAGCACACGTCAGACATCTGTGTGGTGGCTCTGCAGGGACTTGGAAAATATGAGGATATCATCGAGATAAACTACCGGACATAACTGCAACAAATCTTAGAGGATATCGTTAACCACTTCCCTACCCGCCTATAGACATATGACGTCCACAGATGGGATCTCCCATCCTGGGTGGACGTCATATGATGGCCTCGGTTTCCTGGCTGCCTAGGGGGCGCGCGCGCACGCCCGCCGCGTTGCTCGGGACCCGGTGCGTGTGCCCGGCGGCCGCGATGTCCGCCGGGCACCCGCGACTGCCCGTTAACCGGGCCGGACCGTGGATCTCTGTGTGTAAACACAGAGATACACGTCCTGTCAGCTCGGAGGAGAGCGATCTGTGTTCCCAGAACGGAGGAACACTGATCGGCCTCCTCCCCTTGTGCGTCCCCTCCCCCTACAGTTAGAAGCATTCCCTAGGAAACACATTTAACCCCTCCCCGCCCCCTAGTGGTTAACCCCTTCACTGCCTGTCACATTTACACATTAATCAATGCAATTTTATAGCATTGATCGCTGTATAAATGTGAATGGTCCCAAAAATGTGTCAAAAGTGTCCGATGTGTCCGCCATAATGTCGCAGTCACGAAAAAAAATTGCGATTGCCGCTATTACTAGTAAAAAAAAAAAAAGAAATAATTTTTTTTTAAAAATGCCATAAATCTATCCCATATTTTATAGACACTATAACCAATCAATATACGCTTATTGCGATTTTTTTTTACCAAAAATATGTAGAAGAATATGTATCGGCCGTAACTGAGGAAAAAATGTGTTTTTTTTTTTTTAAATTGGGATATTTATTATAGCAAAAAGTAAAATATATTGTGTTTTTTTTCAAAATTGTCGCTCTTCTTTTGTTTATAGCGCAAAAAATAAAAACCGCAGAGGTGATCAAATACCACCAAAAGAAAGTTCTATTTGTGGGGGAAAAAAGGACAGCAATTTTGTTTGGGTACAACGTCGCACGACCGTGCAATTGTCGTTTAAAGTGCGACAGCGCTGAAAACTAAAAATTGGTCTGGGAAGGAAGGGGGTGAAAATGCCCTGTATTGAACCGGTTAAAGAATTCCTGGAAAACTGCTGGGGCTTTACAAAGGCCAAAAGGCATTACGAGGTACTCATAATGGCCTGTTCTGGTATTAAATGCAGTTTTCCATTAGTTGCCCTCCTTAATCCTCACGAGATTGTATTCTCCATCTCAAATCAAGCTTCATGAAAACTGTTGCTCCCTTGAGGCGGTCAAATAACTCAATGGAATCGGATAGGCATGAAATGATTGAGACCCCTATAATCAATACAAGGTCTCAGTTCACCACTCTTCTTCTTCACAAAGAAGAAACTAGCACCAGCAGGTGACGAGGATTTGCAGATGAAACCTCGAGAAAGTGCATCTGCAACATACTTCTCCATGGCCTTATCCTCCAAGACAGACAAAGGGTAAACCTGGCCACGAGGGTGTATGGCACCAGGTTGAAGGTCAATTGTGCAATCATACGACCGGTGTGGAGGCAAACTACCGGCTTGATCTTTGTCAAAGATATTGCTTAAATCATGGTACTCCTCCGGCAGGTAGGATAGAGAAGAAGTGCACAGGACCTTGGCTACCTTCTGGAAGCATGTCTTACTGCATTGTGGCAACCAGGAGGGAACCTCAGCATGGAGTCAATCAAAAGAGGGGTTGTACCTCTGTAACCAAGGAAAACCAATAACCAGTGTAAACTTAGGTGAGGAAATAACTTGGAATTGGATTATCTCATGGTGAAGAGCCCCTATGACCATGGACAGCAGAACAGTCTCATAAGTCACATGGGCAGGCTGTAGAGGTCTCCCATCAAGAGCCTCAATGGCAAGTGGAGTGTCAAGCAGCTGCAGTGGAATTGAGTGTTTCGATACAAAGGCAGCATCAATGAACAGGCCTGCAGCCCCAGAATCGATTAGAGCCTGTATCTCAACGGATGACTCAGCCCAAGAAAGGGTAACCAAAACCAGGGGCTTATCCTTCTGGATAACTGGGGACGAAACAATGCCACTTAAGGTCTGTTCGTGACAGGACCTCAAGGTTTGGGCATTCCCTGGACGGGTAGGACAAGACTTCAAAAAGTGACCTGCCTGGTCACAATAAAGGCACAATCTCTCCCTTCTCCTAAGGGTTCTCTCATCCGCAGAGAGATGCGTGAAGCCCAAGTGCATGGGTTCATCTTGACTGACCGACTCGGTACCAGGAGGCATGGGAGGTGAGGGAGGCAAGGGTGGGACTGCAAAGCTCGGAGACAAATATACAGGAGGCTTCCGCAAGCACTCCTTAACCACTTGCCGACCGCCTAATGCAGATATACTGTGGCAGAATGGCACGGCAGGCAAAATCACGTACCTGGTACGTGATCTGCCTCCCAGTGCCCTAGGCGGTCGGCTTCGTTAGGGGAGCGATCCAGGCTGAGGGGGAGGCCACTCATTCGTGGCCACCCCCTCACGATCGCTCCCAACTAATGAAAATCTTCCTCTGCTGCTGTAATGTAAACAGCGGCAGAGGAAGTGATGTCATCTCTCCTCGAGCCGGTCTTTTCGTTCCGGTGCCGAGGAGAGAAGACATCAGTGTGAGTTGCACAACACTACACTAACAGTAGAACACAGTAGGCACACTTTTCACCCCCCATCACCCCCCTGTACCCCCTGTTACAGTGACACCAATAGCAGTTTTTTTTTTTTGCATTGGTGTCAGTTTGTGACAGTTATAAGTGGTAGGGCAGTTAGTGGTAGCCCCCTTTAGGTCTAGAATACCCCCTAACCCACCCTAATAAAGTTTTAACCCCTTGATCACCCCCTGTCGCCAGTGTCACTAAGCGACCGTTTTTCTGATCGCTGTATTAGTGTCACAGGTGACGCTAGTTAGGGAGGTAAGTATATAGGTTCGCCGTCAGTGTTTTATAGCGACAGGGGCCCCCATATACTACCTAATAAAGGTTTTAACCCCCTGATTGCCACCTAGTTAACCCTTTCACCAGTGATCACTGTATAACTGTTACGGGTGACGCTGGTTAGTTAGTTTGTTTTTTATAGTTTCAGGGCACCCGCCGTTTATTACCTAATAAAGGTTTAACCCCCTAATCGCCCGTCGGTGATATAAGTTAAGTTTTAGGGTCAGATAAGGTCTGCGTCGCCCCAGGCAGTGTCAGGTTAGCGCCAGTACCGCTAACACCCACGCACGCAGCATACACCTCCCTTAGTGATATAGTATCTGAACGGATCAATATCTGATCCGATCAGATCTATACTAGCATCCCCAGCAGTTTAGGGTTCCCAAAAATGCAGTGTTAGCGGGATCAGCCCAGATACCTGCTAGCACCTGCGTTTTGCCCCTCGGCCCAGCCCTGCCCAGCCCACCCAAGTGCGGTATCGATCGATCACTGTCATTTACAAAACACTAAACACACATAACTGCAGCGTTCGCAGAGTCAGGCCTGATCCCTGCAATCGCTAACAGTTTTTGTTGGTAGCGTTTTCATACAGTCGCTAACAGTCAGGAGCTTTTTTGCCTGTGAGTCTCACTAGTGTACCACTAAATTTGGAGCCCAAAATGGCAAGTCGAAGTTACACTAGTGAAGAGGCCTACACGTTTCTGAGCATGACAGATAGTGAAGAGGAAGTCACTCATCTGTCAGATTCAGGCTCAGAATACGATCCTGTAGATGACAGCGGCTCCATGACAGATAGCTCTGACGACGGAGTTGTGGTCCCTGCTAAGGTCAGGCATACCAGACCCTGAACTTCTTCTTCTGTCGTTGATGTGCAAGAACCGCAGGTCTCTCGTATGGAGCAGAGCAGTACTAGCGCCGCTATTCCTTCTGGTGAACTGGCAAGCACCAGCGGCCTAGTACACCCTGGTCGTACATCCAGCACTGCAGTATCACATGGTGACGTGGCGAGTCCCATAAGTGCAGTTCAAGCTGGTGAGGTGGCAAGCACAGTAGTGTCCCGCTGCCACCAAGAAGACGAACACAGGCCCGTCGTGCCCATAGTGCCCTTCCTGTTGCATTCGCTAATCCTAATTGGGAACCCACCACTCCTGCAGCACCCGTACTTCCCCCATTCATTGGCCAACCCGGCATTCAGGTGGAAACAGTTGATTTTACGTCACTTGATTTTTATTCTCTGTTTTTCACCAAAGATCTCTATAGATCTATTGTGCACCAAAGCAATTTTTACGCTGGTCAACACATCGCCACTATTCCCCAGTCCTCCCTTGCCAGAGATTGGAGACCAATTACGGTCTCTGAATTTAAGCTCTGTCTGGGCCTTTCCCTCAACATGGGCATAACCAAAAAGAGCGAGTTGTGGTCATATTGGTCCACTGACCCAATTCACCATATGCCCTTGTTCTCTGCCTCTATGACCAGGGCACGATACGAGCAGATCTTGCGGTTCATGCACTTCAATGACAATGAACTCTGTCATCCTCGTGGAGACCCTGAATTCGATCGACTACAAAATTCGGCCCCTCATAAACCACTTCAACCAAAGTTTTGCAGACTTGTTTACTCCCAATCAAGTTGTCTGCATTGATGAGTCCCTGATTAAGTTTTCTGGCCACTTGTCATTCAAACAGTACCTTCCCAGCAAGCGTGCCAGATACGGGGTCAAGATGTATAAGCTCTGTGATAGGGCCACAGACTATTCATGTAGTTTTATGGTTTACGAGGGAAAAGATAGTCACATAGAGCCGACAAACTGCCCTGACTACATAGGAAGCACTGGCAAGATTGTGTGGGACTTGGTGTCACCCTTATTCGGAAAGGGGTACCACTTGTATGTGGACAATTATTACACAAGCGTGACACTTTTTAGTCACCTTTTTGATCATCAGATTGGAGCATGTGGCACCGTGAGACCTAATCGCCGGGGGCTTTCCCCAGCGGCTTGTAGATTCCCGTCTTAGGCTGGGGGAGAGAGCCTGCTTGCAGTGTAATAATTTGCTCGCTATGAAGTGGAGGGATAATAAGAATGTTTTCGTTCTTACTCCCTTCATGCAGACATGACGGTCCAAATTACTACGGCGACTGGTGTTGTGGAGAAACCCCTCTGTGTCCACAAATATAACCAAAATATGGGAGGGGTGGACCTCAATGACCAGTTGTTGGCGCTGTACCTAGTCGCCCGTAAGGCCAGACGCTGGTACAAAAAAGTGTCTGTTTATTTATTTCAAATGGCTTTGCTGAACGCTTATGTGCTATACAGAGCTTCAGGACGGACTGGATCCTTTCTTAAATTCCAGGAAGAGATCGTCAGAGTCCTTCTGTTTCCAGACAGTGCTCCACCTCACCTTCCCCAACCAAATGCAGTAAGCCGGCTGCGTGACAGGCATTTTCTTTATGTCCTCCCGAGTACCCCTACCCAACGAGCCCCCCAAAAAAGATGTTGTGTCTGCAGCAAGCGCAGATATAGGCGCGACACCCCACCCGCTATTATTGTTTCACCTGTCCTGACAATCCTGGTCTTTGCATTGGTGAATGTTTTGAACGCTACCATACACTAGTTGAGTATTAGCGTAGGGTACAGCACTGCACAGACTAGGACACACTTTCACAGGGTCTCCCAAGATGCCATCACATTTTGAGAGACCTGAACCTGGAAACGGTTACAGTTACAAAAGTTACAGTTACAAAAAAAAGTGTAAAAAAAAAAATAAAAAACTAAAAACAAAAAAAAAGTAAAAAAATAAAAAACACAAAATTATATAAAATAAAAAAAACAAAAATAGTTGTCGTTTTATTGTTCTCTCTCTCTTCTCTCTCTATTGTTCTGCTCTTTTTTACTGTATTCTATTTTGCAATGTTTTATTATTATGTATGCAATTTTTTTTATACTTTACTGTTTACTGTGTTTTATTGTTAACCAATTTTTTGTTTTCATGTACGCTATTCAGCTGCAGAGCGGATTTATTTATCTTAACAGCAACAGCGTTTGCTCCCACGATACATAAAGCAGTGACTCCAGCGCTGTCGGAGGTGATTTCACCACCACAGTTACATACTTCAGCATATATGTCAAAGCATGGAGGCAGCAGGGGTGGAGAAGCGATTTGCTCCTACCTTTTGCGGGAGAATGCCCCCATGCTTCGGCATATATATATTTTAGGCACAGGTTGCGTTAAATGTTTTATTTTTTACAATTTTTTTTTGTATTTGCTTTGCAGGTATGGTAAGTCTTACTGTTATACTGTAATGTTACTTTGTTTTATTGTTAACCATCATTTGCTTAGCAGGTACGTCATTCAGTTGCAACGCAGATTTATTTATCTTGACAGCAACAGCATTTGCTCCCACGATACATAAAGCCTTGACTCCAGCACTGTAGGAGGTGATTTCACCACCACAGTTAAAAAAAGGGCATATATGCCAAAGCATGGGGGCAGCAGGGGCGGAGGAGCGATTTGCTCCTACCTTTTGGGGCGGATGACCCCATGCTTCGGCATATATAAACGGTGCATGTATGCCCATCATTAGAAGTGGGTGGATGAAGGGAGGTATTCTAATGGTGGGCATACCCACCGATCAATCTCTTTTTTTCGTTCAGCCCACAGGCTGCATGAAAAAATGTTTACAATATATGCCCAACAAGGACCAGCAACATACTGGTATGTTGCTGGACTTTGAGTGGTTATACCAGAATGATGCCTGCAGGTTTAGGTATCATCTTGGTATCATTCTTTTCAGCCAGCGGTCGGCTTTCATGTAAAAGCAATCCTAGTGGCTAATTAGCCTCTAGACTGCTTTTACAAGCAGTGGGAGGGAATGCCTCCCCCCATCGTCTTCCATGTTTTTCTCTGGCTCTCCTGTCCCAACAGGGAACCTGAGAATGCAGCCGGAGATTCAGCCAGCTGACCATAGAGCTGATCAGAGACCAGAATGGCTCTAAACATCTCTATGGCCTAAGAAACCGGAAGCTACGAGCATTTCATGACTTAGATTTCGCCGGATGTAAACAGCGCCATTAGGAAATTGGGAAAGCATTTTATCACACCGATCTTGGTGTGGTCAGATGCTTTGAGGGCAGAGGAAAGATCTAGGGTCTAATAGACCCCAATTTTTTCAAAAAAGAGTAACCTGTTACTACCTATTGCTATCATAGGGGATATTTACATTCCCTGAGACAACAATAAAAATGATTAAACAAAAAAAAGGAAAGGAACAGTTTAAAAATAAGATTAAAAAAAAAAAAAAAAAAGGCTTTTAAAGGCTTTTAAAAATGTATTTAGTTTGTTGCCACTGCACGTGTGTGCGCAATTTTAAAGCATGTCATGTTTGGTATCCATGTATTCGGCCTAAGATCATCTTTTTTATTTCATCAAACATTTGGGCAATATAGTGTGTTTTAGTGCATTAAAATTAAAAAAAGTGTGTTTTTTCCCAAAAAAAAGCGTTTGAAAAATCGCTGCGCAAATACTGTGTGAAAAAAAAAAAATGAAACACCCACCATTTTAATCTGTAGGGCATTTGCTTTAAAAAAAATATATAATGTTTGGGGGTTCAAAGTAATTTTCTTGCAAAAAAAAAAATTTTTTTCATGTAAACAAAAAGTTTCAGAAAGGGCTTTGTCTTCAAGTGGTTAGAAGAGTGGGTGATGTGTGACATAAGCTTCTAAATGTTGTGCATAAAATGCCAGGACAGTTCAAACCCCCCCCAAATGACCCCATTTTGGAAAGTAGACACCCCAAGCTATTTGCTGAGAGGCATGTCGAGTTCATGGAATATTTTATATTGTGACACAAGTTGCGGGAAAAAGACACTTTTTTTTTTTGCACAAAGTTGTCACTAAATGATATATTGCTCAAACATGCCATGGGAATATGTGAAATTACACCCCAAAATACATTCTGTTGCTTCTCCTGAGTACGGGGATACCACATGTGTGAGACTTTTTGGGAGCTTAGCCGCGTACAGGACCCCGAAAACCAAGCACCCCCTTCAGGCTTTCTAAGGGCGTAAATTTTTGATTTCACTCTTCACTGCCTATCACAGTTTCGGAGGCCATGGAATGCCCAGGTGGCACAACCCCCCCCCCCAAATGACCCTATTTTGGAAAGTAGACACCACAAGCTATTTGCTGTGTATAGTGAGTATTTTGCAGACCTCACTTTTTGTCACAAAGTTTTGAAAAGTAAAAAAAAAAAAATTTTTCTTGTCTCTTCATTTTCAAAAACAAATGAGAGCTGCAAAATACTCACCATGCCTTTTGGCCTAAATGTATGACTAAAATTGAGTTTATTGGATTTTTTTTATAACAAAAAGTAGAAAATATATATTTTTTTCAAAATTTTCGGTAAATAAAAACCACAGAGGTGATCAAATACCATCAAAAGAAAGCTCTATTTGTGGTAAGAAAAGGACGCAAATTTCGTTTGGGTACAGCATTGCATGACCGCGCAATTAGCAGTTAAAGCGACGCAGTGCCAAATTGTAAAAAGTGCTCTGGTCAGGAAGGGGGTAAATCCTTCCGGGGCTGAAGTGGTTAAAAGAGAGTCTTTCTCTGAGTCTGGAGCCAATGGGGATGGCAAACGTAATCAACTTCTCCAACTCAGTGGGTATATCACGGCCTGCTATCTCATCGTTGATGGTATCCGAGAGACCATGAGAAAAATCAGCCACGAAGGCCTCATTGTTCCAAGCAACCTCTGCTACCAGAGTACGGAATTCAATGGCATAATCGGCAACAGTTCTCGTACTCTGTTTAATGAACATGAGGCACTTAACAGCAGAAGAGGAGCATGCGGGAACGTCAAATACCCTTTTAAAGGAATCCGCAAACTCAGGGTAACTCAAGACAACAGGTTTTTGCGTCTCCCATAGAGGCTTTGCCCAGGCCAAGGCTCTGTCAGAAAGCAAAGATATCACAAAACCTACTTTTCTTCTGTCTGTGGGAAATGCCTGGGGCATCATCTCAAAGTATATCTCAAACTAGTTGAGAAACCCTCTGCATTGGACTGGATCGCCCCCAAATCGCTGGGGAAGCGGAGCGGAACCAGACATACCTCTTATAGAGGTAATACTCGAGGTGGGTGCCTACACAGGGACTGGAGAAGCAGCAGGAATGGCCTGCAACACAGGTTGTACCGGTGCAGCCACAGTGGGAGATTCCAGGTGAGCCGTGCGACTCAGGAGCATTTGTAATGCCATAGCAAACTGATCCATGCAGTGATCCTGCTCATCCAATCTGGAAAAAATATTACCAACAAGTGGATTGACTGCATCTTCTGAATTCATGGCCTTCGGCTACTGTCAGAAACCATGAGTCAGACTGAGACAGAAGTACAGTTAAATCTCACTTGTTTAATAATAATAATAATAGAAAGGTAAACAGAGTAAACATAGTCAAAACATAGCCAGAGTTCAGGAACCAGAACAGATAGTCAGACAAGCCAAAACATCAGGGAGCCAGAGATGAGCGTAGTAGAACAACAAGCAGGATCTGGAGCCAGAAGGAATGTCAGCCAAGCAAGTCTTTAACATGAACACAGGAGAGCGTCTCTAGAGATGTGACCAAGGCGAAGGCAGAGATCATCTGGGCTGGACGACTTAAATAGGCAGGACTGACAAGCAGGATATCATCAACAGGTGAGTCACTGTGGAGAGATAAGAGCTGGCAATTAGCCGACAGCTGAGAGCTAAGAGAAGGAAGGACTGAGCCCAATCCTGACACCGGGTGAGCAGCTCGCCACAATTGCCACACCGGGCCCAGGCAGTGACCACCGCCTTCGGAATCTGGCATTCTGGGCATAGCAGGCACAACCGCGCTCTGTCCCTTCAATCATCCCAGGGGCGAATCCCCCGCGATGCTCCAGCCAGAACACCAGTGTCCACCAGTCTTTGCTCCTGCAGTTCAGGCAACCAAGTTAAAATTGGTAGTAAACGAGCACCCTCCGACATCTTTCTCCGCTGTCTCGTGGTGTCTGCTGCTGGCAGGAAATGCTGTATCTTCTCCAGGGCGTGGCACTGCCCCCTCACTTCCAGACAGGCTGGCGTATGTGAAACTGATAGGCAGGCCCCTCCCTTGGCATGCAGCTGTAACCCCTTATTAGAGGAACTGAAGTTAGCACACATGCTGATGCTAGCAGGACTTATCCAGGCATGTTGCTAGGCACTGACTGAACCCGAGCAACTGGGAACTAGTGACCGCTGACTTTTCCAGTGGTTGCCGGTAGCAACAATAAAGTTTGTAGCCAATGTCTCACTGAAGGGAACACTTGTAGCACAATCTTGCCCACAGGCACCCGTAAGCTGACCCCGATCACCCCAGGCAAAAGTAGACACTTCCAGCCACACTTTACTGTTAAAAGCAGGAGTCTGAAGCATAAGTTCATAAGAATAAGCTGGACATATTTGTAATCCAAGGTTGAATGTCCAGTAATTGTAGAACACTAGACGCATTTGAAATCCGTGGGTGCAGCTACCTGGCGTGGTTGCCATGGGTGACGGCACATAATGAACAGTTCCTGTGTTGCAGGATTAGCCTAAGTGTCCACCCCAGTACCGTTTGGAGCAACTGGGAAAGCAGGTAGTAATATTTGGCAATGTCTCCTGCTGGTTGCTATGGGTAATGGCACTTATTATTGCAGTACTGAATAGCAGGCAGAGCACACAAGTCCTTCCCCTGGGTTCAATTCCCCAACAATGATGGAACTAAGCACAGCCCCCTGGCTCAATCAACTTCGGTTGCTAGGGGCGATGGCTGGCAGGTTACCCGTGAACAGATGGTCCCGAAACGAGCACCCAAATGTAGCGGTCCCCCAGTAGGGGCTGCTAAGTGATGTGGCCAACCTGTCACCCTGTCCAGCCCAGCATTCAATTCTCAGTCACTCGAAAACAATGAACAGTCCATGTGCTTGTCTTTGTTTGTTTTATTGAGGGAATTTAACTTGGATGGGGTAAGGAAAATATGGGATGCCCAGTGAATTATAGATCAATCAATTGGTGAATTGTAGAACAATCAATTGGGACAAAACTATGTACACTCCTTGTACACATCACTACTTTAGTCTCCTCCAGCACTTTCCTTGCTTGCAGACTATTCCTTTTGCTTCCTCCTGCAAAACTCTCAGGATTGACACTGACTCAGCCAGGCCTCAGCAACTGCCCTTTGCAGACAGGGACCACAGGTCCCTATAGTGTAGCAAGAAAATCGAAAGTCTATAGTGCTAGCTGTCCTACAGATGGACTACTGCTCCCAGTCAGCCCTCTTCAGGCCCTGCCAACCCTCCTGGCTGCAGCTGCCCGACTCCACTGACCATGACACCACAGTCCACTCCACTGGCTCTGCACCCATCCCAGACTGCATGCTCCCAGTTCTCTCAGGCGTACCCCCCCATGACCCCTTTTTGGAAAGTAGACCATCCAAGGTATTTAGTAAGAGGCATGGCAAGGTTTTAAGTGGGAAGTTTTCCCATAATTCTTTGGAAAATTAAGAAATTAAATAATTAAGTTAATTCTCACACACCATAAGCATACTTGCAACTACACCCCAAAACACATTCTGCTACTCCTCCTGAGTATGGCGATACCACATGTGTGAGAGTTTTTCACAGCCTGGCCACATAGAGAGGTGCAACTTTCAAGGAGCACCTTCAGGCATTAGCCACTTTAAGACCAGGCCTTCTTCTGACACTTTTTTGTTACAAGTAAAAATCAGTATTTTTGCTAGAAAATTACTTAGACCCTACTGTTCTAACTATAGCTTTCTACTGCACATGTGCGAAGTGTGCTGTACCTTGTGAATGGGCTGCAGTCTTCTGGGACCTGTGAAGTGTCCCAGAAGGCTGCAGGGGAAGAAGGGTTGGGGGGAATCGAACTTCGGGCTCAGTTTGCCGCAGCAAACTGAGCCTGGAGTGGGAGCAGGTACCTGCTCCCCCTCAAAAGGTGCCAAATTTGGCAGCAGAGTGGGGGAGGAGGCAGACAAGGGGAGCTTCCACTTTTTTATTACATAAGCACTCCTAAATTTGTGGCATGCATTGGAAGTTATCTTGTTCTTTTGGCGATTGGGGACAAGATAGCTGTAGCAAACCATGGACACAGGATATTGACCAGTCATGACTAGGGATGAGCTGAACACCCTCCTGTTCGGTTTGCAGCAGAACATGCGAACAGGCAAAAAATTTGGCAGAACACACAAACACAGGTAAAGTCTATGGGACACGAACGCGAAAAATCAAAAGTTCTAATTTTAAAGACTTATATGCAAGTTATTGTCATAAAAAGTGTTTGGGAACCTGGGTCCTGGTATCAATGCAAATTTTTTTTTTTAAATGGACGTTTTTTCGGGAGCAGTGAGCCCTTTGGGTCTGGTATGAATATTAAGGGGAACCCTGAACCAAAATTAAAAAAAAAAAATTGCGTGGGGGTCCCCCTAAAATCCATACCAGGCCCTTCAGGTCTGATATGGAAATTAAGGGGAATCCTGCACCAAAAAACAAAAAATGTTGTAGGGGTCCCCCCCAAAATCCATAGCAGACCTGAAGTCTGCTATGGATTTTAAGGGGAACCCTGCGCCAAAATTAAAAAAAAAATGGCGTAGGGGTCCCCCAAAACCCACACCAAACCCTTATCCAAGCACGCAACCTGGCAGGCCACAGGAAAAGAGAGGGGATGAGAGAGCACCCCCCTCCTGAACCATACCAAGCCACATGCCCTCCACATGGGGAGGGTGCTTTGGGGTCTGACCCCAAAGCATCTTGTCCCCATGTTGATGGGGACAAGGGCCTCATCCCCACAACCCTTGCCTGGTGGTTGTGGGGGTATGCGGGCGGGGGGCTTATCGGAATCTGGAAGCCCCCTTTAACAAGGGGACCCCCAGATCCCGGCCTCCCCCCCGTGTGAATTGGTAATGGGGTACATTGTACCCCTACCATTTCACAAAAAAAGTGTCAAAATGGTAAAAAGACAAGAGACAGCTTGGGACAAGTCCTTTATTAAAGCGGAGTTCCACCCAAAAGTGAAACTTCCGCTCATTTGATTCCTCCCCCCTCCGGTGCCACAATTGGCATCTTTCAGGGGGGAGGGGGTGCAGATACCTGTCTACTACAGGTATTTGCACCCACTTCCTGGAATAGACTCCCGCGGGAGTCACACCCCTTCCCGCAACCCCCCCGCTGTCTCCTGGGAAACACACAGGTTCAAGGAGATAGCGGGGACCACTTAGGACGCGCAGCGTGATTCGCGCATGCGCAGTAGGGAACCAGGAAGTGAAGCCGCAACATTTCACTTCCTGATTTCCTCACAGAGAATGGCGGCAGCAGCAGCTGAGAGCCGAGCGATGAGCGATTGATCGGCTTCGGCTGCCGACACGTTGGACTCCAGGACAGGTAAGTGTCCATTTATTAAAAGTCAGCAGCTGCAGTATTTGTAGCTGCTGGCTTTTAATAATTTTTTTTTAGGTGGACTCCCTCTTTAAAAAATAAAAAAATATAAATGTCCCACGATTTAAGTTCACGTTGCCCGACGGACCAAAAAAGCTGCAACCGTTCCGCTTCCATGGGAAGCTCCCGCCAACTGATGTGTCTTCTCTGTGACGGTTCTAATATAACTGAGGGCGTGTCCACCCAGTGATGTAACCAGGTGACCCCGCCCCCCTCTGACACCGCAGGGCCACCCGGTGACGTAAATGGGTGATCCCGCCCCCTCTGTATATGCAATAACTTGCATATAAGCCTTTAAAATTAGCACTTTTGATTTTTCATGTTAGTGTCCCATAGACTTTAAAGGTGTTTCTGCGGCTTTCGAATTTGCCGCGAATACCGCATATTGTTCGCTTTTCTGCGAACAGGTGAACACCAGAGTTTGCACAATATGCAATTGAGCTACTGGCCTGTCGTGCATCCAGCGTTCTTTCTGAATGCACATTCAGTGCTGCTGGAGGCTTTGTTTTTTTTTGTTTTTTTTTGTTTTTTTATAAATTCCTTAGTTTTTCACAAAAATAGAAATACAACGTTACATGTGGATTCATCAATACAACGTTCCCTCTATTTTACAATTGTCATCCTCTCAACACACGCTAATTACTATAGGGAGGTATATATATATATATTTTTAACCTAATTCGTAGTTTATTCACATTTCCAAATGTTCTAATACACAACCGCTTAATTTCTACTCTTGTTACATTTTCCTTCATCAGGGAGAGCCCTGATTATCCTATACATAAGAGAATAGAGAAAAACCAACCAAAATTAAGAAAAAAAAAAAGAAAGGAAAATAGAGAAGAAAGGTGAGATAAAAGAGAGAGAAGAAAAGAAAAAAAAAGCCAAATATACTCTGCCCCTCCATACCGTCCACCCTCCTCCATCACCCCCCCCCCCCCCAGCACCAACCCCTCCCCTGAACGAACAACCAGAGGTTATTTAATACTACCCAACTTTAAAGATCTTATTTAGGGATTTTGTTCCCTATATATAAAATAGGGAGTCCAGACTTTTCGTTACTTGTCCTCTTGCTCTCTCAACGTCATAGTAAGATTTTCCATTTGCTCTATTTCTGTTACTCTGCCAAGGCATTGTAATCTAGTTGGGGATGCAGTGCTTTTCCAAAGAGCCGGGATACAGGCTTTTGCTGCCATAAGCAGATGCCTTAAGAGGGAATTTTTGTATTTTTCTATGGTTACCGGGATATCATGCAGTAAAAAGGCTGCTGTATTTTCTCCAAGAGACACTTCCGTAATTTCGTTGATTGTTTCAGAGACCATCTTCTAAAATTCTTTCAGTCCGGTACACTCCCAGAATATGTGTACCATAGTGCCCTCTGCCCCCTGACATTGCTAACAAAGGTTAGATACTTGTGGGAATATTCGATTCAGTACCACCTAGTCAGAATTTTATACCCCCCTTCTTGATATCTAGTTGCCATTGAGGCCTTATGCTTAAACAAAAGAATCTTATTTTCCTGTGCTTTGGAGAATGTTACCCCCAAATCCCTTTTCCAAGCTTGCATAAAGGCCAATTCTTGTGGGGCTTTCAGCTCAATTAGTAAGGAGTACATTAGTGATAATGAGTGTTTCACTGGTTCCCCTTTTAGGCATATCTGCTCAAACTTCGATGGTGTACGTACCACTGACAATCGCGGTATTTTTGATCGAAGGAAGGCGTTAAGCTGTATTCTCCTAATTGGGTCTAGATCCCCTTTAAACACCCGTTCAATCTCCCCACTAGTCATCACATGATTGTCTATCGAGAAATGCAAAAGCCTGCTGATTCCCCATCGCCTTAGATCCTTAAAACCCTGATCTGTTAAGCCTGGCTCAAAGCTCGGGTTACCCAATATTGGGATCATGGGACTTGGATGTGTCGACATCCCCATTTTCTTAAACATCTTTTTAATGGATCGAAGAGTAGCACCTACTGTAGGGTGTCTCATCACAATCTGTGGAATCTCTTCATCCAAGAGCCATGCTATTCCCTCAAGGGTATAGTAGTCGTTGCTTGTTCCATATGTATCCATGGTTTATCCTTTTGGACTACACATCAGTCTATTACTCGAGCTAGATGTGATGCTTCATAATAGCCAACTGGATCCGGGAATCGGACCCCTCCTCTTTCTTTTGGTAGGGTTAAAATATCTCTACGAACTCTCGCTGGTTTTCCCGCCCAGATAAACCTTGCAAACCTTGCTCTCAGATCCTCCAGGAACCCTGGGGAAATCTTGATTGGTAAAGTCTGAAACAGGTATATCAATCTTGGCATTACGTTCATTTTTACGATATTAATTCTACCAAACCACGTAAAGATTTCCCTATCCCACCGTTGAAAGTCTAATTTAATCTGTCGTGCCAATGGAGCAAAATTGAGTTCAAACACTCTACTTAACTTGTTTGGTATTTTAGTCCCTAAGTAGCATATATGGGAGTCTGTCCATCTGAAAGCGAAGTGAGCAGTTAGCTGACTTTGTAAAACAGTATTCACTTCTATTCCCCTCGCTTCTGATTTACTGTAATTTACCTTAAAGTTGGACATTCTTCCATATTTGCGGAATTCAGATAGTAGAGATGGGAGGGATATAACTGGGGAAGTTATAAAAAAATAGCAGATCGTCTGCATATGCAGCCAATGTATGTTCTTCTCCCTTTATTGCAATGCCCCTGATGTCTGGGTTGTCTCGTATAGTTCTTAAAAAGGGTTCTAATGTCAGGATAAAAATGATAGGCGAGAGTGGACATCTCTGACGCGTTCCATTACATATAGAAAAGGGCTCCGACATTGTGTCGTTTATCTTAACCCTTGCTCTCGGGCATGAGTATAAGCTTGTAATCCAGTTCTGCATCCCACTTCTCAATCCTATATGTTGTAACGTGGCTCTCAGGAATATCCAGTTCACTCTATCAAATGCTTTTTCTGCATCTGTAGATATAAGCACTAAGGGATTTTGATAGTGTTGAGAAAAATGTATGGCACTTAAGAACCTTTGCGTATTTTCTCTACCTTCTCTGTCAGGTGTGAACCCCACTTGGTCGGGATGTATTAAGGAGGGAATGTATGTCAGTAATCTGGTGGCAAGTATTTTCGTAAGGATCTTAAGATCCACATTTAACAGTGAGATTGGGCGATAGCTGGAGCATTGTGACGGGTCTTTTCCCTCCTTTGGAACTACAGTTATGTGAGCCATTAATGTCTCTGCCGGCATCACCTGCCCATCCCGTATCGAATTAAATGCAGCTAGAAATTTTGGTGCCAATTTTTCAATGAAGGTCTTATAGTAAAAGCAAGGTGAACCCGTCAGGCCCTGGAGCCTTACCTGATTTTAATGATTTAAGAGCTTCTCGGAATTCTTCTATTGTAATCGGCCCATCTAAATCCCCTGCTCCCTCTTCAGACAACTTAGGCATTCCTGGTGCCAATATATATTCCTTTACTGTCTCCCCTCCATTAAGTATTGTTGAAGTAGGTACTTGACCCTCTATCTGATATAGACTAGTATAATAATCTCTGAATGCCTTCGCAATTGAGGAGTTAACTAATACACCACCTTGAGCTTTGATACGCTGAATATGATTTCGTGCTCTCGTATCTCTGAGCGCAATAGCCAGCATCCTACTCGGTTTATTCCGTACTCATAAAATGCTCGCCTGCACCGGGTTAGTTTAGCTTTTGCTTTATCCATTAATAGCAAATTTAATTCTTTGCATAGACGTGCAAGTTTCTCCTCATTCTGCTGTGCCAGTGATTTCTTGTGTGCCAGTTCCAATACCCGAATTTCTTTGATCAAGGACTCTAGCGTAGCGCCCAGGGAGTGTTTCCTATAGGCTCCTAATGATATGAGAACTCCTCTAATATAAAATGTATGCGCTTCCCATATACATAAAGGGGTTATTTCATCGGATTAATTAGTTAAAAAGAAGGATTCTAATTCCTGGGCTATCTGTTTCTCATACTCTGGTTCCTTCAGTAATGTCTCGTTGTCTTCCAATTCCATTCCTAGGGACCTGGATCTCCCCATTCTATTACACAGTTAGTTGGTGCACGATCCGATAATGTAAATGAACCTGGAGGCTTTGCAATCGATCACAGAGTGCGCCTGTCCACAGATTCAGTTGATCGGCTCACCTTCATAAAAATGAATCAGTCTTGGATCACCAGCTACCAAGCACCTGATGCTGATGTAACCAATTAATTTTTCTGTGAATGTGAGATCCTCGAAGACTGCCTATGCTGAGTGACTGTCCTGTTATGATGGGTGACTATCCTAATCCTCCACAATGTTCATGTTGATAGCACCACTGAAACATAAATGTCTGTAGATATAAGCACAAAATCCCTTAGTGCTTATATCTACAGATGCAGAAAAAGCATTTGATAGAGTACCTAAGGCCCAATTTTTCTGCCCCTCTTTAACAGGGGCGTATAATTATAATTTTTGCTGTAATATTTCGCAGCAGGGCTCGTTCTTGTGCTCAACTAGAGTATCTGTGAGGGGTTGCAGAATTGTGGCACCACCACCAGTGCCTAAGGCCCAATTTTTCTGCCCCTGTTTAACAGGGGCATGTAATTACAATTTTTGCTGTAATATTTTGCAGCAGGGCTCGTTCTTGCGCTCAACTAGAGTATCTGTGAGGGGTTGCAGTGTTGTGGCACCACCACCAGTACCTAAGGCCCAATTTTTCTGCCCCTATTTAACAGGGGCATGTAATTACAATATTTGCTCTAATATTTCACAGCAGGGCCCGTTCCTGCACTCAACAAGAGTATCTGTGAGGCTTTACAGTGTTGTGCCACCACCGCCTAAGGCCCAATTTTTCTGCCCCTGTTTAATAGGGGCATGCAATTACAATATTTGCTCTAATATTTCACAGCAGGGCTCATTCTTGCACTCAACAACAGAATCTGTGAGGGGTCACAGTGTTGTGGCACCACCATCACTGCCTAAGACCCAATTTTTCTGCCCCTGTTTAACAGGGGCATGTAATTACAATTTTTGATCTAATATAATATTTCATAGCAGGGCCCGTTCCAGCGCCCACCAAGAGTAACTGTGAGGGCTTACAGTGTTTTGGTACCACCAACACCTAAGGCCCAATTTTCTGCCAAGTACATAGGGCAGGCCGTATAGTATATACAGGCGGTCCCCTACTTTCAAACGTCCGACTTACAAACGACTCCTACTTACAAACGGAGGGACAACAGGAAGTGAGAGGAAATCTACCCCTAGGAAGGGAAATTCTCTCCTGTAACAGTTAATATGGGAAAAAGGTGTCTCCACTGACGCCTTATCACCAATCCTTGTTTCCCTAATAACCCCAAATTTTCAAAATCCAATTGTCATTGGGACAGAAAGTGAGATGAAATCTTCTGAACAGGGGCACAGACAGCAAAACAGATTTTACAGGGGTGATAACCCTTCCCTATGTTATCCAAAAAGCTTAAAAATAGATTTTTTTTTAGCTGGAGCTACACTTACAAAATGTACCTGTTCCAAATTACAAACAGATTCAACTTAAGAACAAACCTACAGTCCCTGTCTTGTTTGGACCGCCTGTATACTGCTGTTCAGAGTATATAGGGCCTGGGGGCCCCACGCCTTTTCTTTTTTTAATTTGGGTGCGGGATTCCATTTAATATACATACAAGACCCAAAGGGCCTGGTAATGGGCTTGGGGGGGGGGGTACCCATGCCGTTTTTCTCAATAATTTTCATCCATATTGCCGGGACCCGACATTACAATACAGCCGCAAACAGTTTTAAATGACTTTTATTCCTTTAGAAATGTCATTTTGTGCAGGGACTGTTCTAAACACGGGAAACACGTGCCACTTTACAGGCATACTACAGACACCCCCCAGGTATGATATTTAAAGGAATATTTCCTTTTATTTTTTCACTTTAAGCATTATTAAAATCACTGCTCCCAAAAAAACAGACGTTTTTAAAATTTTTCTTTGCATTGATACATGTCCCCTGGGGCAGGACCCGGGTCCCCAAACACCTTTTAGGACAATAACTTGCATATTAGCCTTTAAATTTAGCACTTTTGATTTTTCACGTTTGGGTCCCATTGACTTTAACGGTGTTCGAATGTTTGCGCGAACTTTCAGTCCATTCGCATGTTCTGCTACAAACCGAATCGGGGGGTGTTCGGCTTATCCCTATTAATTAGTTTACCACTTCAATACCAGGCACTTATGCACCTTCCCGCCCAGACCAATTTTCAGCTTTCAGCGCTCTCACACTTTGAATGACAATTACTCAGTCATGCTACACTGTATCCAAAGAAATTTTTTATTATTTTCTTCTCACAAATAGAGCTTTCTTTTGGCGGTATTTAATCACCACTGGGTTTTTTATTTTTTGTGATATAAGCAAAAAAACTGCGAAAATTTTGAAAAAAACACACTTTTTTTTAGTTTATATTGTAAAATTTTGCAAATAAGTCATTTTTCTTCATAAATTTGTGCACAGCCAAAGCACAGCCAAAGCACATATATGATCAACACAGCCAAAGTATTGGTCCAAGCAGCAGGAAGAAACATGGTCCATAATGTCATGGGTCATTACAGGCAGCAATATAGTCAGCACAGCCAAAGTATTGGTCCATTGGCTGTTTACCCTGATCGGGGAAGCGCTGTGTCCAAGGGACACGCGCCTTCCTCGATCCCTGCTCTGCGCACCTCCGGCAGCGCGCACGGAGCGTGCCGCAGAATCTGTTATGACATGTGATCGGCTGTGACTTTGACACAGCCAATCACGTGGTAAACAGCTAAATTCGTTGGCTGTTTAACGTGATCGGGGAAGCGCTGTGTCCGAGGGACACACGCTGTCCCCGATCGCCGTGCTGCGCGCCCTACCGGCGCACGCCCCCCCACGGCACACGCTAGCGGGTTATCCTGCTGGATGTCATATGATGACCCAGTCAGGATAACGCAACCACTTCCCGGCCGTCTGAGTCAGACAGACACAGAGCTGGAAGAGGTACAGTGTTTGTGTACTGGCACTGTACTCCAGTGCTAGACTGTAGGCATGAGGCCTGGGCCACAGGGCTCATATAGAGAGCCAGGAGGCTTGAATATTGCTTTGTCGTATTGATGGTGAGACCCCCCTGCTTGGGAAGATATGTTTTTGTGAACTTTTTGCTTTATTTTAAATAAAAGTGGGCAGGAAAAGCCCTGAAATGTACTTCTGGCATGGAGTAAATTCACTGAATAAACACACCTAAGAGCTAACAACCCCATGTCACAATGACTACAGCTGAAGTTTACATTCTCTAACATTCTCTATAACTTTAGTGAGACAACTTACATGTAATGAAGGATGTCCCACATCCTGAAGGGAACTTTATTCTAGAGAATTGTTTATTGCTGTGATGCCCAGTCCTCTACTTGTCCTTGAACTTGCAAAGTTAGAAGCTTTGGGTCTTCTGTGAAAAAATTCCCAACGAGCACCCGCCCCCCCTCTTCCCTCCTCCTATATTAAGAAACATTATTTCATTGCTTTCACTGTTTGTAACATTAGTTGTGAATCTAGGAGAGTCTGATGAGTCACAGGATTCTCTCCTCCATTCACAGATGTCGGCCTGTACACCTCTTACCACTCCTGTAGTTCTGGCAGAATCCTCTTCAATGCAGTCCTGCCCTGGATGACTACTCTTACACTCAGAATGGTTATGGATAGGAACAAAGTCACAGCTCCTGAGTGGAGTCAGGTGAAAGGTAGCTCATTAGGCCTTGGGACAACTTCAAGTTGCACAAAGAATCTATTGCACGCTTGGTCTCACATGGCAGCACTGGAACAGCAGGAAACTGGAACAGCAGAATACTAGAACAGCAGCTGACAACACACTCTGAACCCCGATCTGCTTCCAGCCTCTAATGGTCATTGTTTAACAGGGCTGGAATGTGAAAGTAAGATGTAGCAGCAGGTGACTCTCTGCAGCAGTCATAGTAGCGCATGTGTCTCCCCCGACTCCCAACAGCAAGTCTGTAGTCTTGTTCCGGGACATGCGGGCGTAGGAAGAATTGGGGTTGGCAGCAATAAATTGGGATGCATACAGATTAGTTTGATCCACCATATTCTGCAGCAAATCTTGTGGGAAAGATAAACAAAAATAATCGAATTGAGAAAAATTTGTAGTGTCGGGTTGCACACCTGCCTGTGCAGTGAAAGGGGGGATGAGAGCAGATCCTGAGTTGGCAGGCAACCATAAGGGGTTTGCCAGGGCATCGGGAAGGTAGGACTGGGGCTGGGATCTTCGGCTTGGGCGTGTGATTCCAGTACTTGTACTGGGCTCCTCTTCCTGGGGTCTGGCGCTGATGGTGGTAGGCAGATCTCCTGATCTTGGTCCTGATCTTGGTCTTGATCTCGGTCCTGATCTCATTCGTTTGTGAGTGACGGTTTCCTCCGCGGACTCAGACTCTGATCCACTATCCTCCACTGGCTCATATTCTGAACCAGAATCGAATGATGGGAGCTCCCCGCTGCTCTCATCATCCGACATGGTAAGAATGGCATATGCCTCCTCAGGTGTGTAAACCCTTTGCAACATTATGGTAGTGCTTATTGGTGGGCCTATGTAATCGTACTGCTGGTGGTAGTGGTGGTACCAATGTGGTATTATTGGCGGGCCTGTGTGGCGCTACCGATGGCGGTACAGGTGGCGGTACGGGTGGTGGTGGCGGTACCGATGGCGGTACGTGTGGTGGTGGCGGTACCGGTGGCGGTACCGATGGTGGGCCTGATGGTGGTACTGGTGGCAGTACTGATGCTGATATTGGTAGTGGGCCTGTGTGGCGGGCCTGTGTGGTGGGCCTGTGTGGTGGTATAGATGGTGGGCCTGATGGCGGTACCGATGGCGGTACTAGTGGAGGGCCTGATGGCGGAACTGGTGGTGGCACCGATGGCGGTACTGGTAGCCTGTGTGGCGGTACCAATGGCGATGGTCCCCTGACAGATGATTGACAGATGGGCTGATTGATTGCCAGATGGGCTGATTGATTGATTGACAGATGGGCTGATTGATTGGCTGATGGGCTGATTGACAGATTGGCTGATTGATTGGCTGGGCTGATTGACAGATGGGCTGATTGACAGATGGGCTGATTGATTGGCTGGGCTGATTGACAGATGGGCTGATTGATGGGATGGGCTGTGTGACAGGTCCTCTTTATGGGGGGGCCATGTTGAGCACAGTAGTATAGTACAGACAATACACTGATCTCACTTACTGATCCCTGCTCTCTCCTCACTCCCTCACGATCGGTGTGTGAGGAGAGAGCAGGGATCAGATAGTAACTGCTCCTCAGTGTTTACATTTGTGACTGGCTGTGATTGGACACAGCTGGTCACGTAGTAAACAGCCAATTTTATTGGCTGTTTACCCTGATCGGGGAAGCGCTGTGTCCAAGGGACATGTGCCTTCCTCGATCCCTGCTCTGCGCACCTCCGGCGGTGCGCACAGAGAGCACCGCAGAGTCTGTTACGACATGTGATCGGCTGTGACTTGGACACAGCCAATCACGTGGAAAACAGCCAAATTCATTGGCTGTTTAATGTGATCGGGGAAGAGCTGTGTCCGAGGGACACACGCTGTCCCCGATCGCCATGCTGCGCACCCTACCGTCATATGACGCCCAGTCAGGATAACGTAACCACTTACCGGCCATCTGAGTCAGACAGACACAGAGCTGGAAGAGGTACAGTGTTTGCGTACTAGCACTGTACTCTGGTGCTAGACTGTAGGCATGAGGCCTGGGCCACAGGGCTCATATAGAGAGCCAGGAGGCTTGAATATTGCTTTGTCGTATTGATGGTGAGACCCCCCTGCTTGGGAAGATATGTTTTTGTGAACTTTTTGCTTTCTTTTAAATAAAAGTGGGCAGGAAAAGCCCTGAAATGTACTTCTGGCATGGAGTAAATTCACTGAATAAACACACCTAAGAGCTAACAACCCCATGTCACAATGCCTACAGCTGAAGTTTACATTCTCTAACATTCTCTATAACTTTAGTGAGACAACTTACATGTAGAATTTTTTATTGCTGTGATGCCCAGTCCTCTACTTGTCCTTGAACTTGCAAAGTTAGAAGCTTTGGGTCTTCTGTGAAAAAATTCCTAACGAGCACCTGCCCCCCCTCTTCCCTCCTCCTATATTAAGAAACATTATTTCATTGCTTTCACTGTTTGTAACATTAGCTGTGAATCTAGGAGAGTCTGATGAGTCACAGGATTCTCTCCTCCATTCACAGATGTCGGCCTGTACACCTCTTACCAGTCCTGTAGTTCCGGCAGAATCCTCTTCAATGTAGTCCTGCCCTGGATGACCACTCTTACACTCAGAATGGTTATGGATAGGAAAAAAGTCACAGCTCCTGAGTGGAGTCAGGTGAAAAGTGGCTCATTAGGCCTTGGGACAACTTCAAGTTGCACAAAGAATCTATTGCACTCTTGGTCTCACATGGCAGCACTGGAACAGCAGGAAATTGGAACAGCAGAATACTAGAACAGCAGCTGACAACACACTCTGAACCCTGATCTGCTTCCAGCCTCTAATGGTCATTGTTTAGCAGGGCTGGAATGTGAAAGTAAGATGTAGCAGCAGGTGATTCTCTGCAGCAGTCATAGTAGCGCATGTGTCTCCCCCGACTCCCAGCAGCAAGTCTGTAGTCTTGTTTCGGGACTCCAGGTGATGTCTCTCACAATGACGGTGGTAGCAGAAACCCTGAGCCCCTGTATACAGCAGGCAAACTAAGCCATTGACAGAAGCTCTCTTAGCCCTGTCTTTGGCCTACTGGGCACTCAAGAGACTCCTCCAGCTCATGCATGGTCACCTCTTACAGGTCGCCGCCACTCTGAAACTACACAGTAGGTCCAGTGTGGAGAGCTAAAGGACCCTGCCATGCAGCAACAAATCACAATCTTTCTAGTCTCACTGCTAGAATAAGCTAATATTTTACTTGTAGGGGCCACCTTTACTACCTGTGTGTTTAGTAAACATTATTGTAGCCATAACTCTATATTTTCTATTGAACCTTTCAAAAATGTGAATATTCTTAATCATAAACAGAAAGCTTACGGCACCGACATAGCAATACCTGTGAGCATATTATTATTTAGCCTCTTTAGATCCCTGGTGTATTTATTTTCTTAATATTTTTCATATACTGTCAGAAGTGTCTTTATTAGGATCTATAGGCAAGCATCAACCAGATTAGTGTCCAAAGGCAGAACAGTTATTTTTCTTATTATTTTAGGGGGTTCTAAAAAAAAATTTTCACGTAAAAACCATGAAAACTTGAAGATCTCATTTCATTTGGTGTGTTGTGTTGGCAAAAATTCTTCCATTTTTTTCAAATGGTTATGTTTCCAGTGGACCTAGTTAAAAAGGAAACGGAGGGATCAGAAACTTTAATCTGATTGGGGACTATGAGATCACCTTACAGAATGAAGCCCACAAACTGTAGTTTTATCAGAATCAGACATTTTAATTAAGTCACCAACAATAGTTTTCACGAAACAATTTGTCTACATCTTCAAAAATGTGTGAGGCTCTCTGCCGAGTCTGTAAAGCTGACATTCATGATGCACTTCTATCTAGAGAAATTTTGTTTTCATTGTCTGCCTTTGTCCCAGATGTTGATGGTACTCAGGCTGCCAACTAACCAAATGAATTATAATTTACCCCATTGCCCTTAGCAAAACACACTTTTAGATCACAAACATTCAATGATACAGTCACATAATATCTGCATGCACTACTCCAAACATCAATTGAATGTATTTAAAAAGTCTATATTTAGCATCTGACCTTTTCTGATGTCTTCACGCTGAATAAATGATTGACCTACAGTTGCAATGATGTTTATTAAATGAGACATAATCAATTACAACCAAAAGCAGCTGGTGAAAACCCGAGAATGCTGACAAAAAAAAAATCAATAGTGGTTTGTGGAACCTACAATAAACATGATGTTAAAAATATATAATCTCCAATGCACCACATTTTCAGCTATATACAGTATCTCACAAAAGTGAGTACACCCCTCACATTTTTGTAAATATTTTATTATATCTTTTCATGTGACACTTTGCTACAATGTGAAGTAGTGAGTGTACAGGTTGTATAACAGTGTAAATTTGCTGTCCCCTCAAAATAACTCAACACACAGCCATTAATGCTTAAACCGCTGGCAACAAAAGTGAGTACACCCCTAACTGAAAATCTCCAAACTGGGCCCAAAGTGTCAATATTTTGCGTGGCCACCATTATTTTCCATCAGTGCCTTAACCCTCTTGGGCATGGAGTTCACCAGAGCTTCACAGGTTGCCATTGGAGTCCTCTTCCACTCCTCCATGATGTATCACAGAGCTGGTGGATGTTAGAGACCTTGCAAGAAAAGGAAGAGAACCCCCATTATATGCTAGATCTGGTATCCCAAACAAAAAAAGGATGAAAGGACAAAGGAAGAGGAAGAAAACATAACCACACAATTACCTATGTAAGGCCAGCCTCTGATTCCAAGAACATCAAACAGATGGGTAGAAAGAAACAGCAATTTCTGTACAGAGCCTAAGAGATGGTCCGACTAGAGAACAATGTCCCAGGGATGGTAATAGAGGGGCTAACAGGAAGTATTCCTACCCTTTAGGGAATGCCACTATAAAGAAAAGCCACAAGAAATATATGTAATAATAATAATAATAGGCATACAGAGTACCAGGTGACATATCAATAGTGGCAGGTAGACCACTTAAAAACCAATCTGTCAAACAGTATCAGAGAAGCACCTACCATTAATATAACTCCACTCCAGATATACACACCGCTCACCAGATCCCAATGGCACTGACTATATAGTCAGTTTGGCGCCAGGAATCAGCATACAACATTATCACCCTGATCTGGGTCAGCTGTTGCAGCTTGTGGGGGAGAATAATGGAGGCCAATAGGAGCCCGTGCTTGAAACAAATCAGATTCAGTCCTGAAAGATTTTTTTGTAGAGCAATTTCGCCTTACACGCAAATATTGCGAGTAAGGTATGCTCCTAATCAGCGGCTGGGGGTGGGAGCTGGCTGCATGGAGTAGAGTGTTTCCAGCAGTTGCTTTTCTGAAAAGTGAGGTGTCCATCGTACCATCCTCACGTTTCAGGATAGTTAAATCCAAGAATGCTAGAGACATATTATATTCCATCGTAAATTTAAGATTGAAACTGTTATTAGCCAACTTGTCCATAAAGATATTCAAATCCTCAACACCTGCATTCCAGACCATGAAAATATCATCGATATATCTGTACCAACATATAATGTTGGACAGATATATCAATAAGTCACAGTTGGAAAAGATAGTACGCTCCCACTCCCACAGGTACAGGTTGGCATCCGATGGGGCACAACATGTCCCCATTGCCACCCCCTGCACCTGGAGGTAGTGGGAGCCATCAAATGAAAAAACATTTTTGGTTAAGATGTGATTCAACAACTGTACAATGAACGCATTGTAAGGACCAGCCGCTGGATCACCCTCCTTGAGGAAACTTTCCACCACCGAAATGCCTAGGGAATGAGGTATACTGCAGTACAGAGCCTCTACATCTATCGAGACCAAAAGACTATTAACCGGGATCTTTTTATCATACAGGATCCTCAACAAAGCCGTGGTATTTTGCAAGTAGGAAAGAAGCAAGGTCATGTGAGGTCGTAAGAAAGCATCAACTAGACGACTTCCTTTTTCACTTTTGGCTCCATTGCCCGAAATAATGGGGCATCCCGGTGGTTTCAGTAGATTCTTGTGCGTTTTAGGCAGGAAGTAGAAAGATGGAATTCTAGGGTGGGTAGTTCGCAATGCCTCAAAAATCTCCTCATCAATGATAACATTATTGTAGGCCTCGGTAATGATCATATCATAGTCTTTATTATAGGCCTGGATGTTCTCCATAGGGATTAAACAGTACCAATCTTTATTTGATAAAATATCGAGACACATTTCTCGGTATTTGTCTGTATCCATTACTACCACATTTCTCCCTTTGTCAGCCATCTTGATGGTAATCTCCCTATTATTTTGTAATTGGATAATAGCCTGATGTTGCTGGAAAGAAATATTCTTTTCATTATTGGACTTAAAGTCCAGTTTTTTTACATCCATCCATTGTGACCTGCTGCACGAATGTCCATATATTAGGGTTTGTTTTTAGAGAAGGAAAATTTTTCAATTTCTTACGGAGTTTGGATACTCCTCTGGGGGGAAAGATTTGAGGAGAGACCTCTGTATAGGACGGAGGACCCTCCTAGACAGAACCACCCAGAGAATCCTCATTCTCGTCTAATAAGTCCATTAAATCCTTCAAGGCCATGAAATCTCTAACGGTAAACCCCTTCCACTGCTCCCGTTCTACCATCTCCTGTTTTTTCTTTTTTCTTTCATCATCAAACATATATTTGTAAGTGAGGCGTCTAGCAAATAAGTTCAAGTCCTTAACTACTTCAAAACTGTCAGTATGGACTGAACGACAAAAACTTAGGCCTAGACCAAGTACTTCTAGCTTAACCTGAGACAGAGTTTTGGTAGACAGGTTAATAACCTGCAACTGATTCTCTACCTGGTTCTGTATGCAAATTTGTCCAGGTTTTGGGAGATAGTCTGCCTGTTGGGGGGATCTTGAGTTGAAGGAAATGATTTAAAATCCTTCTCCTTAGTAATTGTTGGGATTCTGCCCAAATTACGAGGGGCATTGGGAGGTGCATGAGTGGGTAAAGATGGAGACATCAGTACCCTGTTGACTCCAGTTAGAATGTCAGATCCCGATGCTCCTCTAGGAGCTTCCTCCCATGAATGCTCATCCCTCAGGGTGGTTCCTATGGGTAGATCAGGATCATAATTTCTTTCATCAAGGTGTTCTTTACTTTTCTTATCCTTACCACCTACATTAGAGCTCCCTCCAGTTGTTTGTTTCTTCCTGTAACCTCTTTGTCTCCCTCTTCCTTTTGGGGGCTGTGTAAATTAGGAAAGATGTGAAGAATGTGAGATAGTAGATGAATCAGAATCTGTTCCATCTCTTATATCTCCATCATTAGTATATTCATTTTGATTTTGATTTTTGTTTTTCCTTTGATTATTTTTCCCTTTTTCTCCCTCCTTGTTGAGGCCACTTTGCCATTGAAGGCCATTTTGTCACAAATAAACTTAATATCTTTTTTGTAAATCAGATCCTTATTGTATTTCTCTAAATATTCTTTTAATAGCTTATCCTTTTCCAAAAATTTAGGATGGGTGCATAAGGATACATTTTGTTTTTGAAATTCAATGATCTCAATCGAGATCCTTGATATCCTTATCATAATGTTTAATCAAAGAGGTCATCATTTTTGACGTGCAGTCTTGTAGATTTGCCTCCTGTTGTGCTTTAAACTCATTATTTGTTTCCCATAAATTCGGGAATACCTGAATCCTTAGCCCCTGTGGATTTATGCCCTCTTTTACATACCTTTCCAAGAATTTGATTTGCCAAAAAAAGATTAGACTTGCGTTCCAAAGCTTGTCTCAGTTTGGCTATTAGCACTTCAATCTCTAGTTCGATGCCATGATCGTCACCACATTCCTTGTGGATCTTGGACATCAAGCCATCCCACTCTGATCCCATATAATCCGTCTAAAGCTAAAGGGGGTACCTCATCCTAGATAGAATTTACAAAACAAAGAACCAGCATGACGGATTATCACGGTACCATTGAGGAATTTGAACACATAATACTTAATAATAAATTTATTACAAAAATTAATACATACCAAAACACTGTAAAATCACTAGGATGTTATCTAAAGGTTCAAAAATAAGGGTTACAATACATGTCAAAAAAGATGGTTGACGCGTTTCGCAAGGTAGCTTCTTCAGAACGAAATTGACTCATAATCAGAGAACCTTAAATTGAAGAGATGGGAGAGATATATATTAAAGACAGACGCAAGTCCAATATTATATATAGAAAAATCAAATATAATTTGATATAAATTTGAGGACTGGCAAAATAGCCCTCAATAGCCGAGAGCACAATAAACTTACAAATTATAAACCCCAGATAGTTGAAACTGAAAAAGTGTGCCCCAAACAATGATGGGGGAGTGGATAGAGGCAGAAAGATGCAGGACCTGGATCCAAATGGACCCTAAAAGTGTTAGAACAGGCAATATCAGATAAATATCCACAAACCTAATAGGACAAGCAAACCAATATGGCAAAATTAATTCATAAAAAATAATAATAAGAGAGGTATAATAAATAGAAAGGTATTATGGCTAGTTATACTTACTATGGTCAAATGCCCCGTACTAACAAAAAGGCAGCATAGCAAGAAATTAAACAATCCTTCTCAAGGATCACAGTGCTTGACAGAGTAGGCCAAATACCTAACAAGAAAAGGAAGAGAACCCCCATTATATGCTAGACCTGGTATCCCAAACAAAAAAAGGATGAAAGGACAAATGAAGAGGAAGAAAGGCCAGCCTCTGATTCCAAGAACATCAAACAGATGGGTAGGAAGAAACAGCCATTTCTGTACAGAGCCCAAGAGATGGTCCGACTAGAGAACAATGTCCCAGGGATGGTAATAGAGGGGCTAACAGGAATATTCCTACTCTTTAGGGAACCCCACTATAAAGAAAATCCACAAGAAATATATATAATAATAATAGGCACACAGAGTACCAGGTGACATATCAATAGTGGCAGGTAAACCGCTTAAAAACCATCTGTCAAACAGTATCAGAGAAGCACCTACCATTAACATAACTCCACTCCAGATATACACACCGCTCACCAGATCCCACAAAATGGCACTGACTATATAGTCAGTTTGGCACCAGAAATCAGCATACAATATCACCCTGATCTGGGTCAGCTGTTGCAGCTTGTGGGGGACAAAAGAGGAGGACGAGAGGAGCCCGTGCCGGCCAGGATGACGTCACGGCACAAGTGTCGGTCCCCTAACAAAAATAAGAGAAGACGAAACTGCGCAGATGAAACAGAGAGTCCCTGCACACTACGAGCAGTCACCTAGGGGCCTGAATTGCACTGGCATGGTGCCATTAATAGGCAAGCAATGTCAGTGCATATCAAGTCCAAATAGATACAACAAACAATAAGGGGATGGAGGAGAAGAAAGTAAAGGGGATTCCCTCGAACGCCACCGCCTTCATATGCACTGACATAAGCAAGCAATTCCAGCCCATATCACATCCAAATCGGACCCACCAAATCCAACAAAAATTAGGGGAATATAAGGGAGGAAAAGGAAGGGGGATTCCCCCGAACACCACCACCTTCAACTCCACCACCATGGTCAGATTAGTGGGGTATAAATTCAAACAACAGGCAAAACAAAATGTGTAGTGCTAAAAGTTCAATATAAACAAAAGTGTCCAACTGATGATTCCAGGTATCACAACAAACTCAAACAGTCCTCCATGTATATGAAGCTCATGGATAAGCAAATACTATTCCAGTGACTTCGTGCAAAGAATGTATCATATGTGTGACATCAAAGGTAATCACAGAGGAGAAGCACCACCACCAACATTAGGAAGGCTTACCAGATGGCGTTGACCCAAAAGAGCGTACGCCCAACTGGGTCAAATCAGGCTTGGGTGGTGGGTGGATGGTCGTTCCTGAGGAATGATGGAAATGAAGATTCAGAAGCCGACCAGTAGCTAGTGGGTCCCTCAAGGTGATGATGAGGAGCAATCGGCCATAAATTGGAATGAGAAGGAGAGAAGCCACATAGTGTAATTCCGTAAAAAATACCAAATTTTATTTAAAAAAGGGGTACACTCACATGAAATACTTAAAAAACAGCGCTGTAGAAAGAATGGCGGCAGTGGGGTCCTACCCGACGCGTTTCGTCCTACTGGACATTGTCTGGGGAGTCCCCCCACTGCAGCCAGCAGAGTATATATAGGCAGTATGTCCCCATGGAGGGGAGGCTGCCAAAAAAACGCACATAATTGACACTTCCTGTTTGCAGTCAAAATGGTCGCTCGGCGTGCGTTCCACGCCTCTCTATGGGGCAGAATGCCGGTCCCGGAAGTGAAACCATTAGGGTTGATCAAAACCCGTGGAAAACCACATTGTAAAATAATATAAAGAAATGCCATCGTGGATAGGTGGTGAATTGATAACGATGTGGAGGTATTAACAAAATGAAACTTTAACTTGAATCAACAGGCCGGGGTTGCGGACACGCTCCATACTAAATCAATGTCTGTACAGGTGCCATGACCTGAGCGCCTAGAGTGCGCGCGCACATCACGTCGCAGGGTGCATGGATGGCATGAAGTGAAAGGCGGTGTGCGCGCGCACCGTGCGCACACGCACGCCATACGGAAACCTTCTGCACAGACATTGCAGACAGCAGTCCGCCCACCGCATTGGGATAGGCTCAAACCACCAATACAAGGGACGGCCCCCCGCCCCGCAGAAAGTGACTACGTGTGTTAATGCGGTGGCTCCAGGGTAACAAAAGAAGTGGAGTCACCGTAAACAATGTGGGTTGGTGTCAAAAATGCAAGAGTAAGAAAAAATATATATAGTGTGTGTCTATATAAAGAAAAATTTATTACAAAATTAAATTAAATTATAGTAATAGCGTGAAGAAATATATATTAACTCAACTACTAGTGAGGGGACGACAGAATCATATGATGTACATAGACAAAAAATGGAAATATCCGAAGGATATAGTGTTTAGTATACGGATATGTAGCAGCCTCCCCTCGCAATAAGGCAAACCTCTTACAAAAACCATAAAAAATATTTAAAATTTATATAATACATGTAAATGAAATGACGAGCGAATAAGTGCAAAAATTGTATCAAATATGATATAGGTAATCAAAATCACACATATCGCTGTAATTAAAATGAAAAACAATAAATGAAATGTAAGAGAGAGCATGTACAAAGAGGAGAACGGGAGAAAATAATGGAGCTGGGCCTCAAGCCACATCAAGCCGTATTAATAAAGGCATTGACGTCCAGCTCAACATTGATACCTAAAGGGGAATAAGTGCGGAGCTCATGGATCCAGAAAGTTTCCAAACGTGACACCCCTCTAGTCCTAGCTCCACCCCCCCAGGGGGGGCGTATTTATCGATTACTATAAATTGCGTTCCATCTATTACCCGGTTATGGTTAAGCTTATAATGTCTGTGGACAGTATGTTTAATATCACCATTTTTGATGAGGGCAATATGCTCTGCTACTCTGACAGCAAAAGAGCGAATGGTGCGTCCCACATACTGTTTACCACAGTGGCATGTTATCAGGTAAACAATATAGCTGGTGGTACAGGTACAAAATTGCTTGATGGAATAGTGTTTGTGGGTGACTGAAGATGTAAAAGATACAGTCTTACGTCCAATCCCTATACACACTATATATATTTTTTCTTACTCTTGCATTTTTGACACAACCCACATTGTTTACGGTGACTCCACTTCTTTTGTTACCCTGGAGCCACCGCATTAACACACGTAGTCACGTTCTGCGGGGCGGGGGGCCGTCCTATGTATTGGTGGTTTGCTCTCAGCCGTTGAGCCTATCCCAATGTGGTGGGCGGACTGCTGTCTGCAATGTCTGTGCAGAAGGTCTCCGTATGGCGTGCGTGTGCGCATGCGCACGGTGCGCGCGCACACTGCCTTTCACTTCATGCCATCCATGCACCCTGCGACGTGATGTGCGCGCGCACTCTAGGCGCTCAGGTCATGGCACCTGTACGGACATTGATTTAGTATGGAGCATGTCCTCACCCCCGCCTGTTGATTCACGTTACAGTTTCATTTTGTTAATACCTCCACATCGTTATCAATTCACCACCTATCCACGATGGCATTTCTTTATATTATTTTACAATGTGGTTTTCCATGGGTTTTGATCAACCCTAATGGTTTCATTTCCGGGACCGGCATTCTGCCCCATAGAGAGGCGTGGAACGCACGCCGAGCGGCCATTTTGACTGCAAACAGGAAGTGTCAATTATGTGCGTTTTTTTGGCAGCCTCCCCTCCATGGGGACATACTGCCTATATATACTCTGCTGGCTGCAGTGGGGGGACCAGTATGTACGATGTACGATGTCCAGTAGGACGAAACGCATCGGGTAGGACCCCACTGCTGCCAATCTTTCTACAGCGCTGTTTTTTAAGTATTTCATGTGAGTGTACCCCTTTTTTAAATAAAATTTGGTATTTTTTACGGAATTACACTATGTGGCTTCTCTCCTTCTCATTCCAATTTATGGCCGATTGCTCCTCATCATCACCTTGAGGGACCCACTAGCTACTGGTGGGCTTCTGAATCTTCATTTCCATCATTCCTCAGGAACGACCATCATTACCCACCACCCAAGCCTGATTTGACCCAGTTGGGCGTACGCTCTTTTGGGTCAACGCCATCTGGTAAGCCTTCCTAATGTTGGTGGTGGTGCTTCTCCTCTGTGATTACCTTTGATGTCACACATATGATACATTCTTTGCACGAAGTCACTGGAATAGTATTTGCTTATCCATGAGCTTCATATACATGGAGGACTGTTTGAGTTTGTTGTGATACCTGGAATCATCAGTTGGACACTTTTGTTTATCTTGAACTTTTAGCGCTACACATTTTGTTTTGCCTGTTGTTACATACCCACATTTCATTGGTTGTGTTACCTGCTTATTTCTATCCTTAGTGTGGCCGCGCAGAATTTTTTGATATCCTATTTGTTTGCAATCTTGTGATTATATTTTGCTGCAGCCTATTGGATCCATAGCAATATGGATGTATTTGACTACAGAGCCTCCCGTACCGCGAATACGGAGGGAGTATTTGTGGTCACAGGGAACGATACCGAACTAGGAGGTTTGTTCATGAGATTAAAGAACATCATGTCCTCAGAACTTCATTTATTATGGGACATGGCATTCCTCAAACAATATATTTCGGATCGCATCGTCCCTAGAAGTTTGAGGTGGGATGTACATCCCCCACAGGGCGAACCAGAGATTGACTCCTGGTTCAGATATTTCAACGAGGCGGGCATTAGCCTTCTCGGGGTTCTCATATCCAAGAAGAGATTGAAGCTCTCTGCGTTGGATAAGGAGATCAAAGAAATTAAAGACAAACTTGTATCCCATAAGAATTCTCCTGAGTACAATGCTCTCTCTTCCAATCTCCAGAATTATCTGGAGAAGGAGGATAAAGACCAGAGAAGTAAAAAACAAAAAAAGTACTCTAGGGACATGGGTGACTACAAAAATAGTACCGTGTTCGGTTGGCAAAAATTATACGTCTCTAATCCAACCACCACTGTGCCTTCTGGAGTGGGTCCCCCTGGTACTTCTGCCCCTGGAGTGGCAGGGACTGAGACCCAACTCGGAGGCACTTTAGTTGGTGAGAGGAGTAGTGACGTTTTAAGACATAGATCTCCATCACATATTGGAACACGTTACCGTAGCCCACACACTCCCCGTGGTAATCAGAGGGGTAGGGGCCACAACAGAGGCAAACGTGGTGGGAGGGGCCATAATAGTCGTGGCATGCGTTAGTCTGAATCACATTTAGGACGGATGGATGTCTCTTCATCTAGACATAGAAATTATGACGACACATATTATTCTGACCCTCCCTATTATCACCAACCTCCCCTTGTTACTCATAATAGGTTCTCTCCCCTTAGGGGGATGCGAGATGATGAATACAGAGATGACTATAGACACAATACTGGATCATGGCACGAACGGCCATACTATCACCAACCCAATTCTATCCAATATAGTGGCCAGGTTTTTCACGAGGACCAAAGACCACGAAAAAGTGGCCCAGATCCAAGAGAGGTACAAGGGGAGGGAGGAGAGCACAATGGAAGAAAAAGAAGGAGAACTTAAGAGGCCGAGGAGTTTTTAATTTAAGTGCCAAGTCTTTGACCAAAGAGGAACTTTCTATTTTAGACAAGGGCCTTAGGTTTGCCCCCCCAAAAAAATTGGATAGATTTGGCACTTTTATTGATATTCACAAGTTCATACGGAAAATGAATGTTCATCGCTACCTCATCTCTAATCCGTCTAGAGGTGGGGGTAGTGCCGCTTCATCAGGTACTGTCCACTCAGGTCTGAGAAACCCTTCTTTATTTAACCCTCCTGGCCCGACAGCTCCTGCTATTAGTATCTTTAAAGACCTTGTTCTTAAGGACTTAGCTGAGCTTCCGGATAAACAAATACGTCACCAACCTTTGTCTAACATTGGTTTTAAATCCCTGTGCTCACAAAAAGATCTGGTGATTCGCCAGGCTGACAAGGGTGGAGGGATTGTTATCTTAGATAAGAAGGACTACCAATTGGAGATGTACAGAATCCTCAATGAACCCGATACCTATAAAACCATACCTAATAATCCCACATCTGTTTACAAGAGAGAGTTGATCAATATTGTGGAGAGAGGTTATGATCAGAGCATTTTGAATAGAAAGGAGAAAGATTTTCTGGTCCCTTTGGCACCTAGGGTTCCAACTATATATTATTTACCCAAGGTCCACAAGAATCCAGTACAACCTCCAGGTCGGCCGATCGTGAGCGGGATCGATTCTGTTACCTCACGTATCGGCCGCTACATTGATTTTTATCTCCAGCCCTCGGTCAGACGGATGCCATCCTATATAAAGGACACAGGCACTACCATCCGTCTGCTAGAGAGTTTGGAGTTACAAGGAGACCACATCATTGCAACTGCAGATGTTGCTTCTCTCTACACGTGCATCCCTCAAGACCAAGGTCTAGATGCAGTTCGGTATTTTTTGGAAAAAGAACCTAGCATCGCTTCTTTCCAACGCTCCTTTATTATGGAGTTATTGGAATTTGCCACAAAGCGAAGCTATTTCTGGTTTAACCAACAATATTATTTGCAGTTACGTGGCGTGGCTATGGGCGCTAAATACGCCCCTAGCCTCGCCAATCTATTTATGGCCAAGTGGGAGGAGGACGTCGTCTATACCAATAGGGATCCTTCCCTGATTGTGTGGGCGCATTACATAGACGACGTCCTCCTCCTATGGAGGGGTAGTGCCGAATCTCTTGATTCATTTTTCAAATATCTGAATGATAATGACAGAGGCATCTCTCTATCTTATACCACCAGTAGAGACAGGATCAATTTCCTTGATCTAGAGATAGGAATAAACAATGGTCATTTTCAATTCCAGACACATTTCAAAGCCACGGATCGTAACAGCTTTATACCACCAGATAGCTGCCACCACCGATCCTGGCTTGATTCTGTGCCACAGAGCCAATTTCTTAGGCTGCGCAGAAATTGCTCAGATATTGACTCCTTTAAAGTACAATCAGAACTTCTAAGAACCAAGTTCCTAGATAAGGACTATGACCCTGGTCTAGTTGAACGTGAGTTCCAGCACGCTCTTGCAACTGATAGAAAGTCATTATTAAAAGAAAGACCTAAGAAAGAACAAAATGACAGCTATAAATGGTCTATGCTCACTTCTTTTTCTGTTCAACATAGACAGTTTAGAGCCATCATCTCCAAACATTGGGGAGTCTTGAAAAGTGATCGTGTTCTGAATACGGTTCTGCCAGATCAAGCTAAGGTCATTTTTAGAGGTGCCCCTACCCTACAGAGCAAAATTGCTCCAAACGTCATTAACCCCCCCATACGTCAGCCTTTTTTTCACGAGATGGAAGGGTTCTACTCGTGCAGAAAGTGCATAGTATGTCAGCACAACACAGGCATTGGACGTAAGACTGTATCTTTTACATCTTCAGTCACCCACAAACACTATTCCATCAAGCAATTTTGTACCTGTACCACCAGCTATATTGTTTACCTGATAACATGCCACTGTGGTAAACAGTATGTGGGACGCACCATTCGCTCTTTTGCTGTCAGAGTAGCAGAGCATATTGCCCTCATCAAAAATGGTGATATTAAACATACTGTCCCCAGACATTATAAGCTTAACCATAACCGGGTAATAGATGGAACGCAATTTATAGTAATCGATAAATACGTCCCCCCCTGGAGGGGTGGAGCTAGGACTAGAGGGGTGTCACGTTTGGAAACTTTCTGGATCCATGAGCTCCGCACTTATTCCCCTTTAGGTATCAATGTTGAGCTGGACGTCAATGCCTTTATTAATACGGCTTGATGTGGCTTGAGGCCCAGCTCCATTATTTTCTCCCGTTCTCCTCTTTGTACATGCTCTCTCTTACATTTATTTATTGTGATGTGCACGCGCACTCTAGGCGCTCAGGTCATGGCACCTGTACGGACATTGATTTAGTATGGAGCGTGTCCGCACCCCCGCCTGTTGATTCACGTTACAGTTTCATTTTGTTAATACCTCCACATTGTTATCAATTTACCACCTATCCACGATGGCATTTCTTTATATTATTTTACAATGTGGTTTTCCATGGGTTTTGATCAACCCTAATGGTTTCACTTCCGGGACCGGCATTCTGCCCCATAGAGAGGCGTGGAACGCATGCCGAGCGGCCATTTTGACTGCGAACAGGAAGTGTCAATTATGTGTGGTTTTTTGGCAGCCTCCCCTCCATGGGGACATACTGCCTATATACTATATACTGCCTATATATATATATATATATATATATATATATATATATATACTCTGCTGGCTGCAGTGGGGGGACCCCCAGACGATATCCAGTAGGACGAAACGCGTTGGGTAGGACCCCACTGCTGCCATTCTTTCTACAGCGCTGTTTTTTAAGTATTTCATGTGAGTGTACCCCTTTTTTAAATAAAATTTGGTATTTTTTACGGAATTACACTATGTGGCGTCTCTCCTTCTCATTCCAATTTATGGCCGATTGCTCCTCATCATCACCTTGAGGGACCCACTAGCTACTGGTGGGCTTCTGAATCTTCATTTCCATCATTCCTCAGGAACGACCATCATTACCCACCACCCAAGCCTGATTTGACCCAGTTGGGCGTACGCTCTTTTGGGTCAACGCCATCTGGTAAGCCTTCCTAATGTTGGTGGTGGTGCTTCTCCTCTGTGATTACCTTTGATGTCACACATATGATACATTCTTTGCACGAAGTCACTGGAATAGTATTTGCTTATCCATGCGCTTCATATACATGGAGGACTGTTTAAGTTTGTTGTGATACCTGGAATCATCAGTTGGACACTTTTGTTTATCTTGAACTTTTAGCGCTACACATTTTGTTTTGCCTGTTGTTACATACCCACATTTCATTGGTTGTGTTAGCTGCTTATTTCTATCCTTAGTGTGGCCGCGCAGAATTTTTTGATATCCTATAAATTCAAACAACACTAGCCCCCATATGAAAACCATGCCCGGCGGAACCTCTCCTGCCCTCCCAATATATCCCCAGGTCCCGCATGTCCACCTCTTAGCACCGATCAGGTCCGCAGAAACAACCCTGGGGAAAAAATATCAAATAATAGATTAATAGTCACATCCATAATAATGGACCAAACTGGACCAGCATATGTCTTAAATAAATCTCCCATATCTTCCTTATAGTTTAAAACATTATTTACAATTATTCATATTTCTGATTCGTTACTATTCATCTCAAAAAGGAACATAAAAGGAGGGGGAGTGGGGGGGAGAGAGACAGATCATACAGCAGATAGAAAATAGATCCTCATATAGACTAAATGTCCTTATTTAAATTAAAGGAATGGCCTATAACTTAGAGAGTCATTAAGACCGGGTGCTTGGGTGGCATTCAGCTTGAAGATCCATTTAGCCTCACGCTTGAGTAACTTCTGGTCAATGTTACCACCCCGTGTGTCCTCTCTAACCCTTTTAAGGGCCGTGAAGCACACCATAGATGTATCATTTTTATGCTTGAGTGCAACATGTCTACCTATGGGTGTGTACAGTAGATTTTTCCTGATATAGTAAATGTGGTCGTATACTCGTCTCCAGAAATTTCTGAAGGTTTTCCCGATGTAAAACAAACCACATTTACAGAAGGAAATATAAACAACCCCCTTAGTCTGGCAGTCAACATGAAATTTCATGTTGTATATCTCTCCATTGGGCAAGAGATATGACGAGCCCTCCAGCATCCAATTACAATAGTCACAGTTGTTACATTTGAACATTCCTGGACTTTCGTCCCTAATGTCTCCGAAATCCTGAAAGTGACTATGATCTAGCCTATCTTTCAAAGAGGGACACTTCCTGAAAGTGATCTGTGGACAGTCACCAATGTATTTTTTTAACAATACGATCACCTACCAGAAGATGCCAATGTTTTCCAATTGCCTGTCGTACAATTTCATGATTACTAGAATATGTTGTTATTATTCTAACATTGTCCATTTGTTTCTCTTGTTTCCTGTCAAACAGTAATTTCCATCTATCTTTGTCAAGGGCCTTCTTGAAGGCCTTCTTAAGGATCGTTTTGCTGTATCCTCGCTCAGTTAGTCTTATCCTCAACAAATTAGATTCAGTCCTGAAAGATTCTTCTGTAGAGCAATTTTGCCTTAGACGCAAATATTGCGAGTAAGGTATGCTCCTAATCAGTGGCTGGGGGTGGGAGCTGGCTGCATGGAGTAGAGTGTTTCCAGCAGTTGCTTTTCTGAAAAGTGAGGTGTCTATCGTACTATCCTCACGTTTCAGGATAGTTAAATCCAAGAATGCTAGAGACTTATGATTATATTCCATTGTAAATTTAAGATTGAAACTGTTATTAGCCAACTTGTCCATGAAGATATTCAAATCCTCAGCACCTGCATTCCAGACCATGAATATATCATCAATATATCTGTAAAAACATAATTTTGGACAGATATATTGATAAGTCACTGTTGGAAAAGATAGTACGCTCCCACTCCCCCAGGTACAGGTTGGCGTACAATGGGGCACAACATGTCCTCATCACCACCCCCTGCACCTGGAGGTAGTGGGAGCCATCAAATGAAAAAACATTTTTGGTTAAGATGTGAGTCAACAACTGTACAATGAATGCATTGTAAGGAACAGCCGCTGGATCACCATCCTTGAGGAAACTTTCCACCACCGAAATGCCTAGGGAATGAGGTATACTGCAGTACAGAGCCTCTACATGTATCGAGACCAAAAGACTATTAACTGGGATCTTTTTATCATACAGGATCCTCAACAAAGCCGTGGTATCTTGATAGTAGGAAGGAAGCAAGGTCACATGAGGTCGTAAGAAAGCATCAACTAGACTACTTCCTTTTTCACTTTTGGTTCCAATGCCCGAAATAATGGGGCGTCCCGGTGGTTTCAGTAGATTCTTGTGTGTTTTAGGCAGGGAGTAGAAAGATGGAATTCTAGGGTGGGTAGTTCGCAATGCCTCAAAAATCTCCTCGTCAATGATCCCATTATTGTAGACCTCAGTAACGATCATATCATAGTCATTATTATAGGTCTGGATGTTTTCCATAGAGATTAAACAGTACCAATCTTTATTTGATAAAATATCGAGCCACATTTCTCGGTATTTGTCTGTATCCATTACTACCACATTTCCCCCTTTGTCAGCCATCTTGATAGTAATCTCCTTATTATTTTGTAATTGGATAATAGCCTGATGTTGCTGTAAAGTAATATTCTTTTCATTATTGGACTTAAAGTCCAGTTTTTTGACAACCATTGTGACCTGCTGCATGAATGTCTATATATTAGGGTTAGTTTTTAGAGAAGGAAAATTTGTCGATTTCTTACAGAGTTTGGATACTCCTCTGTGGGGAAAGGTCTGAGGAGAGACCTCCGTATAGGACGGAGGACCCTCCTCAACAGAACCACCCAGAGAATCCTCTTTCTCGTCTAATAGGTCCATGAAATCCTTCAAGGTCATGAAATCTCTAACTGTAAAACCCTTTCACTGTTCCCGTTCTACCATCTCCCGTTTTTTCTTTTTTCTTTCATCATCAAACATAACATAAGTGAGGCATCTAGCAAATAAGTTCAAGTCCATAACTACTTCAAAACTGTCAGTATGGACTGAAGGACAAAAACTTAGGCCTAGACCAAGTACTTCTAGCTTAACCTGAGACAGAGTTTTGGTAGACAGGTTAATAACCTGCAACTGATTCTCTACCTGGTTCTGTATGCAAATTTGTCCAGGTTTTGGGAGATAGTCTGCCTGATAGGGGGATCTTGAGTTGAAGGAAATAATTGAAAATCCTTCTCCTAAGTAATATTTGGGATTGTGCCCAAATTACGAGGGGCATTGGGAGGTGCATGAGTGGGTAAAGATGGAGACATCGGTACCCTGTTGCCTGTCAGATCCCGATGTTCCTCTAGGAACTTCCTCCCATGAGGGCTCATCCCTCAGGGTGGTTCCTATGGGCAGATCCGAATCATAATTTCTTTCATCAAGATGTTCTTTAATTTTCTTATCCTTACCACCTACATTAGAGCTCCCTCCAGCTCTTTGTCTCTTCCTGGAACCTCTGTCTCCCTCTTCCTTTTCGGGGCTGTGTAAATTTTGAAAGACGTGAAGAATGTGAGATAGTAGATGAATCAAAATCTGTTCCATCTCTTATATCTCCATCATTAGTATATTCATTTTTATTTTTATTTTTGTTTTTCCTTTGATTATTTTTCCCTTTTCTCCCTCCTTGTTGAGGCCACTTTGGCATTGAAGGCCATTTTGTCATGAATAAACTTAATATCTTTTTTGTAAATCAGATCCTTATTGTATTTCTCTAAATATTCTTTTTAATAGCTGTTTTTGGAATTCAATGATCTCAATATCGAGATCCTTGATATCATTATCATAATGTTCAATCAAAGAGGTCATCATTTTTGACGTGCAGTCTTGTAGATTTGCCTCCCATTGTGCTTTAAACTCATTATTTGTTTCCCATAAATTTGGGAATACCTGAATACTTAGCCCCTGTGGATTTATGCCCTCTGTTACATACCTTTCCAAGAATTTTATTTGCCAAAAAAGATTAAACTTGCGTTCCAAAGCCGGGCTCAGTTTGGCTATTAGTACTTCAATCTCTAGTTTGATGCTATGATCGTCACCACATTCCTTGTGGATAGAATTTACAAAACAAAGAACCAGCATGACGGATTATCATGGTACCATTGAGGAATTTGAACACATAATACTTAATAATAAATTTATTACAAAAATTAATACATACCAAAACACTGTAAAATCACTAGCATGTTATCTAGAGGTTCAAAAATAAGGTTTACAATACATGTCAAAAAAGATGGTTGACGCGGTTCGCAAGGTAACTTCTTCAGAACCAAAATTGACTCGTAACCAGAGAACCTAAATTGGAGAGATGGGAGAGATATATATTAAAGACAGATGCAAGTCCAAAATTATATATATAAAAATCAAATATAAATTTGATATAAATTTGAGTACTGGCAAAATAGCCCTCAATGGCTGAGAGCACAATAAACTTACAATTTATGAACTCCAGATAGTTGAAACTGAAACGGTGTGCCCCAAACAATGATGAGGGGAGTGGATAGAGGCAGAAAGATGCAGGACCTGGATCCAAATGGACCCTAAAAGTGAAGAAGAGGAAGACATGCGTCAATTTATAAGTGATGGCTTTTCAACCCCAGGACCCTTGGGAGTAGTATGTGGCTGGGAGGAGGAGGTTCCAGATGCTGTCTTCCTGATTGGATTGGAGTCTGCTTCTCACGCCACAGCAAATTTGAGGTGCATAGGCAACCTCATGCTTCAAAGCCTGCGAAAGGACCGAAGAATATGTGGCATAAAGGAGAAGGATGATTACTGGTTGGCAACCCTCCTTGACCACCGTTATAAGGGGAAGGTCTCAGAACTCATCCCGTCCCCACAGAGAGTGCAGAAGATAAAATCTCTTGAGGACACGTTAAAGAGGATTTTATTTAACATTTTTCCTGACTCCAGTAGGTTACAGTCGGGGGAAAACATCCTTTTGAGTCTTCTGTTGGTCAAGAGAGGAGCATTGGAGAAGGCGTCCGCCTAAGTGAGGCATTTCTAAATTTTTTTAGTCCTCACCGCCCAGGGCTGTCAGCTTCCACATCATCGGCAGCATCTGCATCACATGGTGGATGATTACCTCGAGGCCAAAACAGACATGAGAGCTTTCCAGCTGATGATCCACTGACTTACTGGGTCATGAGAATAGACCACTGGCCAGAGCTTGCCCAGTATGCTATTGAGTTGTTGGGCTGCCCTGCATCCAGCGTGCTTTCACAATGGGCATTCAGTGCTGCAGGAGGTTTCATTACTGATCAGAGAACGCATCTGTCCACATACTCCGTGGACCGTTTGACTTTTAAAAAAATGAATCAGTTTTGGATTACCAGCTTTGAAGCCCCTGATGCCGATGTCACTGATTAAGTCTTTTTGGGATATGGAATCTCTACAGGACTTCGAGGTTTCCTAGCTTTGAGGGTGTTCAATCATTGCATCTGGGAGAATGTTTTTGGTATAGGTTTCATGGGCACAATTAACATCCAAAGACCAATTTTTCTGCACCTGTTTGACAGGTGCATATCATTGCAATTTTTTACAGCAAGTCCAATTCTTGCTTTCATCAAGAGTACCTCTATAGGTTTACGGTGAGAAGGCACCACCGGCACCCAAAGACCAATTTTTACGCACCTGTTACTTCTATCCAAAGTCAAAGTGACACCAGAATGTATCCAAAAAAAATCTAATCTTGTTCCCAGTGCACTACATTGTGGCCTCATCATTCATACTGGCTCCCCTGCTGTTGCTGAGCAAAATAATGTCAGCTTGCGGAAAAAATGTCATTTTTTTGGCTTTATAAATGCAATTATTGCTGCAGCAGATTCTAGACATGGTACAAATCTGCCACTTTACAGGTAGACTAAGGGGACCCCCCAGGCACTATATTGGAAGGAATTTTTTATTTTTATGCTTTCACTTTAAAAATAAAAAAAATTACTGCTCATTTAAAAATGACGTTTTTTACAAACTTTTTTTTATTGATACATGTCCCCCAGGGTAGGACCCAGACCCGTATAACCATTGTATGCCCAATTACTTGCATATAAGCCTTCAAAATGGACACTTTTGATTTTTGACGTTCGGGTCCCATTGACTTTAATGGGGTTTGTTATTCGGGTCCAAACTTTTGCAGTGTTCGGAAATTCTGGTGCGAACTGAACAGGGGTCTGTTCGGCCCATCCCTAGAGGCAAGTGACAGGCTACATCTGGTGACAGGCAATGGTGGTAAGTAACAGGCTACATCTGGTGACAGGCAATGGTGGCAAGTGACAGGCTACATCTGGTGACAGGCAACGGTGGCAGGCAATGGTGGCAAGTGTCACGCTGCATTAGATGACAGGCAATGGTGGCAAGTGGCAGGCAATGGTGGCAAGTAACATGCTGCATCTTGTGGCAGGCAATGGTGGCAAGTGACAGGCTGCATCTTGTGGCAGGCAATGGTGGCAAGTGACACTCTGCATCTGGTGGCAGGCGATGGTGGCACGCTGCACTGGGTGGCAAGTGATAAGCTCAGGGTTCCCACCGATTCTGCATTATGGTGAGTTGAACTCACTCATTATATCATACAATTTTTTTATTACAATGTAGTATTAGAAATAATGTGATTCAATCATCCTGACACCATATCAAGCATAGTGTCAGGATGATTTAAGTGCTAACACGAGCTTTCGAAGAATTATTTCATTTTCCTTGGTCATTGTTAGAAATATTGAAGGCGCCAACAGGAGCTGCAGACTTTTACTGCATTCAAGTTCTTTATTTCTTGTTTCCAAATCCCTACATTCATTGCTAAGTACGGTAGTAGAGCCATGATTAGTTAATGCTGGTAAAATTCAGGATGTGGTTGGCATGCTTGCAGTTTAGACATACTGAAACAACTGTAAACTCAAAATCCTCAGGTGTTGTGCCATTGACTCGTTGCCATAGAAACATCTGTAAAGGGGAGGAGTTAGTAAGATGACCACGCCTATGTGGGGGCGCCAGAAATATTTCTGCACCCAGGCGTCTCTAACCCTAGGATCGGCCCTGCAGAGAGGTTTATGATTAGGTCTCCAGTAGCGAAGAGGGCTTCAAGACTCCATTCCTAGGGAGTGTCAAGATCATCTGAGGGTAGACACCAATCTCCCTATATAAATAAATCCCAACATAAACTATCCTGTGCTAGGCCCTATAGGATTCAGGTCAACACAGTACATACACTTTGCACATATCCTCCCCAGGGTCATGCCCGGGGGAAAGAAACCTTACCAGGCTGACCCCCAAGCTTTTATAGACTCCCCCAGCATGCACCACTGCAAAAAACTACTAGTGCGAGCCAGAAGGGACATAAAGTCTCAATTGCACAAAATTTGCTACCATCCCATCCCAGAACTATGAATATTCCTAAACAGTGTACTGGAACCCAGTGGCTGCCTGTTCATAGAGGGCGCACGAGTGCCACCGCCCCTATCCATGCATCCGGCCCCCTGAACTACATACAGGACCATGGATTCCAGAGGCTCTAATATGCTTCAAAAAAGGGTGGCCTCGGGCCACAGAGCACTGCACTTCAAGCCCACCCAGTTGTGTGACAACAGCGAATGAATATTCGCTATTCTCACACTAATCCTCCTCCCGGCCAATCATGAAGAGTGTTATAAGACCCGTTTCCTGATTGGCCAAAACACCAGGTGATCCTTTTGGATGCCTATGGGGAGGGAGGAGGAGGAGAGCGGAGAGCACGGCCGGAGGAGAAGACCCAATGACCCACCAGCCGCCACTGCGACTAGGACAGGGGAGAGAGGAGAGATCGGAGTGAGAAGATAAAAAGGCCATCCGTCTCACATGCGGGGGGGCCCTGCATTAATTTCCCCAGGGATGGGGGTAGGCCGTCTCGTCTCCTGCCGGCGCACCCCCCCCCCCCAAATAATTGAGCACCAGCCGCCACTGCTGGAACCCCACCACTACCGTAAACAAAGTGTAATAATAAACGCTTCTTCCCTTAGCACCTGGAATAAATCTGTTTCCCTTACAGAATGAGATATCAATAATAAAAGTAACCAGCTATCTCAAACTCCGAGATAACAAGTTCAATAATGTCTCTGTATAACCGAAGATCAGGTGTTATATGTCCATCAATGTCTTCCTATTATTCCTCTCTTTATCCTTTCTCTGAATCAAATCTTCCTTTACAGTGATTTCAAAAAAAGAAATATAATATAGTGTAGTATTCTCAACCCACCATGCCTTAAATAAAATTCCATGTCAATACATAACCACATGTGTAGTTGTTATTCAGTGTTCTTCTTTATACAACCTTACCCTTCAAATACTTGGTGTATGTCCAATCAATAGCTATCAGATTCTCCTCAACTTTGTGCCTCCTTGTGTCCTTGCTTCAATAGCCCTCTCACATACAAATCCACATTGTTTCCCCAAAAATAAAAGTGGCGGCTGGTGCTCCATCTTTTTTGAGGGGGCGCTAAAAATACCCCCGCGCACACTCCTCCCCCCCGCCAGCACCGCGCACCCGTTTGGCAGCCCTGCTCGCATGCCTGCTCGCCCACCAGCCAGCCCTGCACTTACCCCATCCAGGTCTCGGGCGGGTTCCCCGGCTTCTCCTCCCGGCCAATCTGGTCAATTCTCCTCCCGGCCAATCCGGTCTCAGGACTCGCTTCCTGTCTGATTGGCCGGGAGGAGAAGCAGGAAGACCATAGCGAATGTGAGTGGGCTCAGGGCACAGGGCCAGTTAGGGCCTCCTGCTCTAATCATATGCTTCACAAAAAAAACCCACGTAGAACTCTATGCGTCCGGCACCCTGCATGGAGATTAGGGACCGGGTGCATAGAGATTAGGGGGGGCGGCACCCCTGCACCTCTTATGGACGGGCCACCGTGGGCAATATTGTTTTCCAAAAATGATATTCAGATAGAAAGCCTCTCACCTCTATAATGTGTAAGCTGTGCATTTCCTATTAATGCTCATAGAAAAATTCCACCAAACACAAAAATTCCGCTCAAACACTCCAAACTCCTTACTGGAATTCCAAAAATGTGTGCTTTAATAAACCATTTTTTCTTCTTTTTGATGTTGTTCAGCATGACTTGTGCAAGTAATCTCCAGAATTAAAAAAAAAACTAATATAGTGTAATATCACTTATACACAACATCTCAAATAAACTTCAAACCATTCACATTTCATATCGCTAAAATAGTGCATGTCCCTTTAAGTGATCCAAATCCAATGCTTGCAAATGTGTAATAGTATCACTCCATGCACCTTACCAGATTGGTGCTCCTTAAATCACTTTCCACAAATATCATCCACTTCCAACAGTCCCTTTTCTTCACTCCAGCATATCTCCAGTGTTCCCATGCAAAAATATCACGCAAAGACCATAGTGCAGTAAATCCTTATAAAATCATATATTTATTAAAATGTATGCATTTATTAGCATTCAGTGAAAAAACGCCTTGTAACCACTTCTAAAATCATCTCCATGGCACTTCCAGCATGCGTAACCGCGTCACTTTTGATGTCTGACATTACTTCCGTTTGGTTTCATAATCAAGTCGATGTCACGGGACCGGATTTGCTTGTTGGTTTTTATGCACAGTAATATCTGTTTTTCAAGTATACTGTGCGAAGCAATTGCATTTACTGTGGATAATAAAATTCAACATGACAGCGCTATAACTAAATAAGCAAATATAAAAAAACAAAAAAGAACTAATCCCAACAGTGAAAATGAGTGAACTACAACACACAATAATGTGAAAAATTGATCAACAGTCGATAAAAAACTCATCAGTGTAGGCTCTTGTAAAATACACCTCTCGAAACCAGTGCACCTCCACCACATAAAATGCGCGCTTACCAAAAGGCAAGATTAGATAAGCCTGTGGCTAAATGACCCAGCCAGGGCCTCTATCCGGGGAAATGTTGTATATCCACAGAAAGGGCAACTGGAACAAGACAGACACCAAACCGTCCGGGGAGACTAGAGCATCAGCCACAAGGAGGGTGGATCAGACGTTACCCAGAAAAGCAAGAAGACTCTTCATAGTGTAAAAATGTAACACAGATTTATTTAAAACGAATAAAATTGCACTTACAGAAATTTAGAAATAACGATCAGATAGGACAGGTGTTCGCAAGCCGGCCAGCTGTTTTTTCTCTGATCGTTGTTTCTACATTTCTGTAAGTGCAATTTAATTAGTGTGCACAGCACAGGCAAATTTAGGCAGGTCTATACTGCAAGCTAGGCCTGTCTGTTTTGATTCTGGGGCTGAGAGTGGTTAGAGTAGCAGTGGGTGTGACCACCTGGGCTCCACTCTGAGGCGCCTCCCCTGTTTCCAGGGAAAATGTTCTGGAAGAGGAGACTGGGCGTAGAGCTGGAGTGGCAGGCAGCACATGTGGGAGCTCTGACCAATCCCTAACTGGCATTGGTAGGGGTGGAGTAGTCGACTGGGTGAAGTGAGGAATGGAGTGCAAGACAGCTGCAGGATCACACCCCTATCTGGGGGGGGGGCGTTGGATCGCAGGAGGAGGCCCGGGGAGAACTGTGAGGGAACATTGCCTTTACACGGTCACTGGCAATGTCTCTGCTACCACACGGTCGGTGGCAGGGAACTCCTGGAGCAGAGGGGCAGGAGAAACTGTCTGAACGCATGGTCCGGGAAAGTTCCTCATCAAGGACTCAGGGCTGGAAGGTTGGAAGGTCGGTGAGTGTTACCACAGTGGATGGCTGGAGGATGGGCCAGGGAGTCTGTAAGGGAACTCTGTTTCTACATGTTAATTAGCAGAGTCTTCATCATGCACACGGTGGATGGTGAGGAGTCCTGGACCAGAAAAGAGACCGTGGGGAAGTGTGTGTGAAACCAGTGTGGACGGGGGGAACATATGGTTTGCAAGTTGGACTGGCTGGGAGCAGTAGTCCATTTCCTAGAACATAGACTTTAACTTACTAGGCCTCCGGGGAGAGGTTCTGCAGGCCTCAGGCCTAGTAGCAGCGAGTCACCAGAGCCATTAGAGGGGCTTATTCAGAGTGAGCTCTTCATACCCATTAGAAGAGGATGTGTTATACCCTAAAGCAGGGGTCTCAAACTGGAGGCCCTCCAGATGTTGCAAAACTACAAGTCCCATCATGCATCTGCCTGTGGGAGTCATGTTTGTAACTGTCAGCCTCATGGGACTTGTAGTTTCGCAACAACTGGAGAGCCACCAGTTTGAGACCCCTGCCCTAAAGTAACTACAAGTTGTGAAGGAGGAAACCAAGTGTGCAAGGAGAAGCAAGTTTGGGCAGGTGAGGGATGGAGAACTCTTAGTAACAGCGGTCTGCATGGAGATGCAGGGAGCAATAGTCTGCATAGGAGATGCAGAGGGAGTAACAGTCTGCAGGGAGTTGCAGGAGAAGATTTCTACTTAGTGAAGTGTGCATATTCTATTTTCAGGCTCTAAACAGATCAAAATATATTGAAACCTGTAAATATGATGGCAATGATTAATTCTATGGGCATCCCATATCCCAATCCCTATCCAAGTTGTACCCCCCCAATAAAACAAAAAAAACAAAGCTTGCAAATGACTGTTCATTGTCTCTGAAAGGATGCATGAAGTCTGGCAGTGGGGTGATTTGGCAGATTGTTTGTCAGTAGTGCTAACACCATGGCTACATTGGCCACTGTGAATTTAGTTCCCCAGAGTGAAAATTTGACAAAGTCATACCTTCCCTGGGGGTCGCCTCCTGGATAGGATTGGTCCTATGGAACCACCTATTGAAGTAT